>NC_083406.1:70161072-70464102 GCF_020745735.1 Hemiscyllium ocellatum | reverse complement strand
GTCAGGCAGCATCTGAGGAGCAGGAGAATTGATGCTTCCTGAATGTGACTCACACTTAAATTTCAGAAGGAATTTGACAAGGTGCTTCATCAAAGGTTATTGCAAAAAAGTAGGAGATCATGATGTTAGAGGGTAGATGAAAGAATAGCTGACTGGCAGAAAACAGACAATATGCATGAATGGGTCTCCACATCTGGGGAGAATTACACTGTCCCCACTATCTTGGTTTTTCTCCTGCCTGACCTGCTGAGAATTTGCAGCATTTTCTGTTTTGCTTAAATCCTCTGGATTTTGAAAAGAAATCCAAACAGGTTCTATAACAGGGAGGTTCTGATGGATTCAATTTTACCATCCAAGTGATGAAGGATGGAAATGATCTACAAGCAGACACATAAAGATTATTTTCTGCCCAGTTTCTCAACTCAGAACGACCACAAAACACTGGGGAAGGGACTAAGCTGAAAATTAGACCATTGTTATTTTGAATCTATAAACTGGCAGCTAAACATTCAAGCTTAAATAAGATTAAACTTTAGTAAAAGGTTGTAGCACAATGGTATAGCAGGTTGCTGTGATAGTCCACAGTCGGTCTACACCCAGTAACTTGATGTTAATCTTGTGCTCAGAACTTTGAATTATTCAAGAAGTTTAATTAAGCAATGCAAACAGCACAGTAGAGTGGAAGGTTAGTGCTAAAAGGAATTACCAGATCTTTAAAGTGAAAGAAATAAATTGGACATGATAGACAGGTAAATTGAAAGGACACAATGTGGTCACTATCAGAAAACACAATGATTTATTCAATAGTGTGATGAGGCTGAACAACCTCTTAACTTTAATTTACAACAGTTAGAAACCACTAAACTTCTTACATTAAAGACAAATGCTCATTAAATTACAAAAAAAAAACAAATGTTAAACCTGATGGATAAAGAAAATCAGGAAAGCGTATGTTGGAAAAGTAGTATTTAAGTGGGTAGTATCTTCAGCATCTGCAGACCTCACTTTTTACCCGAAGATTTTAACCTACTGCGAATCCTCTTGCAAAGAAGCTCTCTTCCTCCCTCTACAAGGATTTCAGTGAGTCTCTCTCTCACTGCACCCCCCAGGTCATCTCCTCTGCACAGAAACACTTCAGCTACGTTCTCAAACAGACTCGCTACCACAGCCATATCTCCTTCCTCAGCACCTGCCTACGGAACTGACTAATCCCACACGGACTCCGAACTACATTCCAACCAACAAAATTTGGACCCAACCACGACAACCTGTACCTACAACAAATCCGAAGCCTCCAGCAACGGACCTCCCTCCGGATCCTCCGCTCCACCCTTGCAGCCATGCGTCGCTACCTACATTCCCTGCAATCAGCCCTACCCCAGCTCAGGACAACACTCTCACAGACCTGCAAAGGACCTCTACTGTTCTTCATCTAAAGAAGAATCCACACACTAAACAAACAGTTCTTCCTAGCCATATCAGAAATTAAAGACAGTAAGTACCGAAAACTTTCATGTACTTACCCCCACACTCGTGGTTCCTCAACTATTCCAGAATCTTCTATCGGCCTGTCGGACGCCATTACACATATGGCCGCTACAGCACCCGCGGCCCCAACGGCCGCTGCCGACCGTGACGTCACTTCCGCCCCCACCGACCTCGGAGCCTCCGCGATCGCCACCCAGTCGGCCGCCCCAGCGATCGCCGCGCGGACGGCCGCTTCCACGATCGCCGACGGACTCGCGACCCCCGCGGCTGCCGGGAATGACTGCGGTTCTTCCGTCGCCACAGCCATTTCCGCCCCTTCGGTTGCCGTCGCCGCAGCCACTTCCGCCCCCAATGACATCACTAACCTGCAGGACCACAACGCCTCAGGCTTCTCTGCCCCCACGCCGTCTTTCGTCACTACACGTAACCCCGCCCTCACGCAAACCTTCGTCACCACGCATAACCCCGCCCCCACGCCGACTTTCGCCACCACACGTAACCCCGCCCCCACGCTTATTTCCGTCACAACGCATGACCCCGCCCCCACGCTTGACCCCGCCCCCACACCGAGCAACGTCACCACGTCTAACTCCGCCCCTACATCGATCTCTGTCCCCGCTCCCACTCCCAGCTCCAGTCCCACACCAGGTCCTAGCTCCCAGCCCCGCCATGTCTTCACCATCCCTCCAGACCTCCCCCTCTCTGAGGATGAAAGATCAGTCCTCAGCAGATGCCTCACCTTCATTCCCCTACGCCCTCGAATCAATGAGTTCAACACGCGGCGAGATATTGAACAATTCTTCCGCCGCCTTCGCCTCCGTGCCTACTTTCACGACCAAGACTCCCGCCCACCCTCTGACGACCCCTTCTCCCGCCTCCAAAGCACCCCATCCCGTGCTGGCCTCTTACCCGCCCTCGATCTATTTATAGCCAACTGCCGCCGCGACATTAACCGACTCAACCTGTCCACCCCCTCACCCACTCCAACCTCTCACCCTCAGAACGTGCAGCCCTCCACTCCCTCCGCTCCAATCCCAACCTCGCCATCAAACCGGCAGACAAGGGAGGCGCGGTAGCAGTTTGGCGCACCGACCTTTACACCGCTGAAGCCAAACGCCAACTCGCGGACACCTCCTCTTATCGCCCCCTCGACCACGACCCCACCTCCCACCACCAAACCATCATCTCCCAGACCATCCATAACCTCATCACCTCAGGGGATCTCCCATCCACCGCCTCCAACCTCATAGTCCCACAACCCCGCAGTGCCCGTTTCTACCTCCTGCCCAAAATCCACAAACCTGAATGCCCCGGCCGACCCATTGTCTCAGCCTGCTCCTGCCCCACCGAACTCATCTCCGCATACCTTGACACGGTTCTGTCCCCTTTAGTCCAAGAACTCCCCACCTACGTTCGGGACACCACCCACGCCCTCCGCCTCCTCCAGGATTTTCGCTTCCCCGGTCCCCAACGCCTTATTTTTACGATGGACATCCAGTCCCTGTACACCTCCATCCCCCATCACGAAGGACACAAAGCCCTCCGCTTCTTCCTTTCCCGCCGCACCAACCAGTACCCTTCCACTGACACCCTCCTTCGACTGACTGAACTTGTCCTCACCCTGAATAACTTCTCTTTTCAATCCTCCCACTTCCTCCAAACTAAAGGAGTTGCCATGGGCACCCGCATGGGCCCCAGCTATGCCTGTCTCTTCGTAGGATATGTGGAACAGTCCATCTTCCGCAACTACACTGGCACCACACCCCACCTTTTCCTCAACTACATCGATGACTGTATCGGTGCTGCCTCATGCTCCCACGAGGAGGTTGAACAGTTCATCAACTTTACTAACACCTTCCATCCCGACCTCAAATTCACCTGGACTGTCTCAGACTCCTCCCTCCCCTTCCTAGACCTTTCCATTTCTATCTCAGGCGACCGACTCAACACAGACATCTATTATAAACCGACTGACTCCCACAGCTACCTGGACTACACCTCCTCCCACCCTGCCCCCTGTAAAAACTCCATCCCATATTCCCAATTCCTTCGTCTCCGCTGCATCTGCTCCCAGGAGGACCAGTTCCAACACCGCACAGCCCAGATGGCCTCCTTCTTCAAGGACCGCAGATTCCCCCCAAACGTGATTGACGATGCCCTCCACCGCATCTCCTCCACTTCCCGCTCCTCCGCCCTTGAGCCCCGCTCCTCCAACCGCCACCAAGACAGAACCCCACTGATTCTCACCTACCACCCCACCAACCTCCATATACAGCGTATCATCCGCCGTCATTTCCGCCACCTCCAAACAGACCCCACCACCAGGGATATATTTCCCTCCCCTCCCCTATCAGCGTTCTGCAAAGACCACTCCCTTCGTGACTCCCTCGTCAGGTCCACACCCCCCACCAACCCAACCTCCACTCCCGGCACCTTCCCCTGCAACCGCAGGAAATGTAAAACTTGCGCCCACACCTCCTCCCTCACTTCCCTCCAAGGCCCCAAGGGATCCTTCCATATCCGCCACAAGTTCACCTGTACCTCCACACACATCATCTATTGCATCCGCTGCACCCGATGTGGCCTCCTCTACATTGGGGAGACGGGCAGCTTACTTGCGGAACGCTTCAGAGAACACCTCAGGGACGCCCGGACCAACCAATCCAACCACCCCGTGGCTCAACACTTTAACTCTCCCTCCCACTCCACCAAGGACATGCAGGTCCTTGGACTCCTCCACCGGCAAAACATAACAACACGACGGTTGGAGGAAGAATGCCTCATCTTCCGCCTGGGAACCCTCCAACCACAAGGGATGAACTCAGATTTCTCCAGTTTCCTCATTTCCCCTCCCCCCACCTTGTCTCAGGCGGTTCCCTCAACTCAGCACCGCCCTCCTAACCTGCAATCTTCTTCCTGACCTCTCCGCCCCCACCTCACTCCGGCCTATCACCCTCACCTTGACCTCCTTCCACCTATCACATCTCCATCGCCCCTCCCCCAAGTCCCTCCTCCCTACCTTTTATCTTAGCCTGCCTGGCACCCTCTCCTCATTCCTGATGAAGGGCTTATGCCCGAAACATCGAATTTCCTATTCCTTGGATGCTGCCTAACCTGCTGTGCTTTAACCAGCAACACATTTTCAAAAGTAGTATTTCAACTTATCAACCTAATTCATTTTATGATGATCTCAAAATTTTTATTTTCTCTATAATCATTCACTGCAAGGTTTGATAATTTAATTATGAAATATACCATTTGCTACTTCATCGAGATGGTGATCTCTGATAATACAGGTCTAATTGCGATTCTCAAGTATACAGAGTTGCTCCATGCACCTCTGAGTGGTGTGACTTTACCTCCAGCAGAACATTTTACCTGATGTGGCAATGATTAGGCTAATCTTAAAATCATAATTAACTGGACATGGATATTGTGGTATTGAAGAATCCAACAGACATATATTACAGCTTAATACAAATATTAAGTTTACGGGCACATAGGTGCAGGTCTAATATCAAGCTAATATGTTTCAAAACAGGAAAACGTTTATTGTATTGTGTCATGCTTCAAGTGATCCTGGGACTAGATGGACTATGAGACCTTTATAATTTCAGGTCACATGATGATATCATGAAAATCTCTCTTAAAGACATTTTGATATACTGATTATGATGTGTAATACCGCATCCCTCCTTTTCCAAAGAATAAAAATATACCAAACCGATATACATCTGCATAGGCACATATTGGTAATGTGATAATTATACAAACAGGCAAAATAAAATTTACAAGACAAACATTTCAAACTTTGGTGGTTTAACAACTCATCCAATCTAGTAACTGTATATTTTTCTGGAGAGCTGTATGTTGTCCTCTGTTGCAATCCTTTGACAATCTGTTCGTTGCTGCTAGTTGCTGTCAGTCAAATACACAATCATCATCGTTGAAAATGCTTTCCCACTTTCTGTTTCTGCATTATTGGTTTGCAATACATTGATCTGAACCAGCTTCTGTTCTTTCACAATGTGGCATCATGATCAGAAATGACTTCATATGGTTTGAGCTGGTTTTAGAAAAATTGTCTGGTATTTATGTATTCTGTTTGGATTTCTAACTCAGAGTCTCTGGTAGGGAGCAGTTCTGGTAGCTCTTTACCTGCTTGCTCATTGTGTATCTCTTTCATTCTCCTCTGCTTTTGAAGATCTCCTGTATGTCAGAATCATGAGACAACTGGTTGCTGGATAAGATCATTTTCATTTGACTTCTGAGCATTGGACGTGCTGGTGTTGGTCATCCATTCTCCATTGGTCTGTTCCAAAAGGCAGCAATGAAATACAAAAACTCCCAGTTCATTGTTTAACACTTAGTAATCATTGATTTGATAGTACTATATAGATATACCATTTGAGTGAGGATAGTGGAGGGATAATGTGATATGAGTCATAGAGTCATAGAATCGTAGAGATGTACAGCATGAAACAGACCCTTTGGTCCAACCCGTCCATGCCAACCAGATATGCTAACCCAATCTAGTCCCACCTGCCACCACCAGCCCATATCCCTCCAAACCCTTCCTATTCATATACCCATCCAAATGCCTCTTAAATGTTGCAATTGTACCATCCTCCAACACTTCCTCTGGCAGTTCATCCCATACACATACCACCCTCTGCATGAAAACATTGCCCCTTAGGTCTCTTTTATATTTTTCCCCTCTCACCCTAAACCTATGCCCTCTAGTTCTGGAATACCCGATCCCAGGGAAAAGATTTTGTCTATTTACCCTATCCATGCCTCTCATAATTTTGTCAACCTCTATAAGGTCACCCCTCAACCTCTGGCGCTCTAGGGAAAGCAGCCCCAGCCTGTTCAGCCTCTTCCTATAACTCAAATCGTCCAACCCTGGCAACATCCTTGTTAATCTTTTCTGAACCCTTTCAAATTTCACAACATCTTTCTGATAGGAAGGAGACCAGAATTGCACGCAATTTTCCAACAGTGGCCTAGTTGGCAGACATTTTGAAGTATTTGCCCATGTATTCTAATCTGTTGTCAGAAACCATCTCATTCATGATGCTGAATAAACTGAAAATAGTATTCACCATGTCACTTACTGTTGCACTCATTGTATTGGTGAAGGGGGTGAACAATGTGAATTTAGTGAAGTAATCTATTGCTACTTTCATCTGAAAAGTGTATGAGACGTTGTGCAGATGTTGAAGCTTCCTTCACTGCTGGGTTTGGCATGCCTCATATACATTCTCACATCTTGGAATTTCCTACTTCATCCCTGGCTCATGCACAGATTCATGTTCTAGCAATCATGTGTGTTCAATACCTACCTGTGTCCTGGTGTAACGTACCAAGTTCATCAGAGCACGTTTCACAGTAGTATTCTGAGAGACTGATCACGAGCTATAAAACAGCACCAAGCTTTGGACAGGAATACAGCAACAACTTGAAAGAATAATCAATGATAAATATGGTATTATTTTGATTAGTGAAGGTAAATGTGTTCAGTTCTGGTTGCCCAGTTACAGGAAGGATACTGCTAAGCTGGAGAAGGTTTAGAAGAGATTTACCAGGATGTTGCTGGATGTGGAAGGTTTGAGTTGTAAAGAAAGATTGGATAGGCTGGGACTTTTTCCACTGGAGTATAGGAGGTTGAGAGGCGACCTGATAGAAGTTTATAAAATTAATGAGAGATAGAGATAGAGCTAATGGTAGTTGTCTTTTGCATAGGATGGTGGCACATTTCTAAGGTGAGAGGAGAGAGATTTAAAAATGACCCGCGAGGCAATTTTTTTACACAGAGGGTGGTTTATGTATGAAATGAACTTCCTGGGGAAGTGGTGGATGTGGCTACATTTTCAATATTTATAAGACATTAGGATAGATCCATGAATAGACAAGGTTTGGAGGGATATGGGCCAGGTGCAGGCAGGTGGGACTAGGTTAGTTGGGATTATGCTGGGCATGGACTGGTTGGACCGAAGAGTCTGTTTCCATGTTGTATGACTATTTCACTCTATGACTCTAAATGCCTTTTACATCATTAGTGGGAACACTGACCAGATAGTTATTCTTTTAAAATTAAGTTGCTAAGATTAATGGGCAGATTTTTCAGTAGCGTTTTAGCAGAGATTTGTCCTCATCTGAAATCAACAGGAAATAAAACTGCAAGTAGAGGGACATCTTGCGAACACTTAAACAATTTAGCACAAATATTATGATATTAATTTCTGAGCTTTAGTGGTAGCTTTCCTTTAGATTCTGCCATTTAGGAAATAATGAGGGATTGTCATAAACTTGCAGAGATGTGGCAATTCTTGAGTTAATTTTTTAAAATAAATAATTGATGGTATTAGGGCATCATTGGCCAGGCCAGCATCTATTGACCATCCCCTAATTGCCCAGAGGGCAGTGAAGAGTCAATAACATTGCTGTGGGTCGGGCGTCCCATGCAGGCCAGACCAGGCAAGGATGGCAATTTCCTTCCCTGAAGGACACTAGTGAACCAAATAGGCTTTTCCTGGTGATTGACAATGGATTCAAAGTCATCATTAAACTCTTAATTCTAGATCTTCTAAACATTAATTTAAAATTTCTCCATTTGTTGTGGTGGGATTTAAAACCCAGGTCCCAAGAACATTACCCGGGTCTCTGGATTAATTTTACTTCAGTGATAATACCACCCAGCCTTTGCCTCCCCCTGTAAAAAGACATGAGTTACACAAACATACTCTTCAAAAAAAGACTTTTATGGTATATCTTACCCAAATTAGCAATATCGTGGCTGTAATCCTCAGTAAGGATATTTTTAAAAAGCTGTTTCACCTGTACTGGAATAAATCAAAATGAAGTGAGACAGTCCTTGAAACATAAGTGGTTAGTGGTAGAGCACAATACACTGGTAACCAAAACTGTGCACCACAAAGGAATGTTACCTAACAAATACAATATAAGTATTAACTATTAACAGTTAACCAGACAATCCGTTTTACATGTCACAATTTGGAATAATAAACTATGCATTTTCAGCTCTTTCAGTTAACACCAGTTAGTCAGTGAGTGGCATTCAGCTCACAAAATAACTTACATCTTAATCTGCAGCAGATACTAGCAGATGGCAAGCCTTCTTAGAGAATTGTGTGCTCAACTAGAGCAGGTTACAGCAAACAAATCCAGTAGTTCCCACTTAGAATTATTTCCCAGTTGGTGAGATAAGTAGTTGAAAGAGAAACAGGTTGAGGGTAAAATTAATGGATTTAGATGAAGAAATGCTGGTGACTAGACAGAACAGAGTGAGGTAAGTAGTATTTTTGTGGACAACATCAATTAGTGAGCCATTAGAGGACAGTAGTAAGGCTGAAAGCAGCAGTGGCACTCTGCAGTTAAGATGACTTCATCAGGCTATTTCACACTCTAAAACTGTCTGTTCCCAAATTAGATAATGCAGTGTCAAAAGTGCATCTTCAATGATGTCAGTAATATACATAACAAATTAATATGGTCTGCAATATTTTTACTTAAAAATTATAATTTGGATGTTATAATTATTTATTTCAAAAGCTTTTTTTAAACAAAAATTAATGAAACCTTGGTAATTAGAGATATAAATTATAATTAAATGGTTCCAAGTGTAATCAGAAGATTTCAGTGGGTTATTGGAAAGGTTTGTCTGATTTTCCTGTAAGTTATTTTTTCCCATTTCACAAGATATTAGTCCTTTTCTTTTAATGCTCATTACTTGGCATAGCTCAACCTGTCCTTGTCTCATGGAGATGTGAAAGGAGAGAATAACAATGCTTCAAACCTGCTGATGTGTTTTCAGATCAAATGGCTACTTCATTTCCTGTCATCTCGGCATTCTGTGTGGCAGTATCATCAGTTGGAGAAAGTGCAATTAGACAGTCCTTCACTGTGTTCAGGATTGCAGTATGTTCTTTATGTGTCTTCAAACGCTCAAAGCCTGATTGGGCTTAATGCTTCTCTGATCATTTTGTTTTGAATTTTCGAAATACATCATTTGATTTTCAGTCTATTAAAATAATATTGCTTTGCTCTTTTTTGAAACTAGTTTCTCATTTACCTGATCTTGCCAGTGAGATATCTGGAAAATATGCTTGTTGCCTATTTCTGTTCACAGTAAGTATGAACTACAACAATAATAGTATCTTTATTGACATCTATTATTAAATGTGTATTGTAGCAATATTATCTTGTTACTATAGATCCCAGTAATGAAATGTTTTATCCTTAGTTGTTCAAGTTGTTACAAATGGTATTTGTTGATGTCTTTAACCTGTTTTTCCTTTCCTTGTCTTCTGCATTTATCGTTATACATTCACGTTCATTTGAAAGGCAGGGAGAAACCAACATCAGATAAATATTCAATTAAAAGTAAATTGAGAAAAAAAGCAATCTCTATAAACTCTATAGATAGGTACGGAATATGTTCGCTGAAATGAATATAAAATAATGGGGCAAAGAGAGATTGGAAGCAAAGCATTAGAGGATAAATAGGACAGGTTAGAATGCATTTGGTACTATACTAGTGAGTAGCGAGTCACAAAATCGTAACAATGCAGGCAATTAGCAAGATATTTTCAATTATTAATTCCTAACAATATTCAAAATGGAAGACATGAACAACATGCTCATCTCCAATGGAACCGAGCTGGAGAAACTCAAGAGTCTTGTAGGGGAAGGGTGAATGTCCACTTTAATTGCATCAGAAATTTCTGAGGGTCTATGGATATTCTTAGCATCCTAGTAAAAGTTTCATTCAGCTTTCACATTTGCTAAATTGCTCAACCTCCTAGTGTCACACATGTAAGAACTGAGTATTTGATGAAAGGGACTGTATTCATTTGAAATTATCTGTAGAAATATCTGACTTAGCTTGACATTCACTGCAGTACTTGAAATCAAACTTACTATAGACCAGAAACCATCTCAGTCAGTCTCCATTACCTCTCTCAAGCATGGGTTCCAGCATAATTTGCTGAACTAGGGCCTGAATGCTCCACAATGGAATTTGCATTGGAAATCCTGTTTTCCAATATCTATAGTCTGAAAGAAGATGAGGAAGAAGTACAACAAGAGCTGCATAGGAGCCAAATTCATCAGAAAACAGTAGACATGAGCCAATGAAGCAGCACTACTTATCTAGTAGACTATTTTTCAGAGATCTTATCTTTAATCATAGTCATAAAGGCCTGGAGGATAGCTACATCTTAGCTCTGCAACAAAGGTTCATTGTAGATGCAGCATTGAGAGCAGTAGACATTGTGTACTTGGACTTCAATAAAGTCTTCAATAGGTTTCTGCATGGTAGACTAATTAGTACAGTTAGATCACATGGGATTCTGGATGAGCTTGCCAATTGGATACAAATTGACTTTATTGTGGAAGACAGAGAATGATGGTGGAAGATTGTTGTTTGGACTGGAGGCCTGTGACCAGCAATGTTGCACAGGGATCAGCAGTGGGTCCACTTTAGTTTGTTATTTATATAAATCATTTGGATGAGATTAAAAGAGTCATGGTTAGTAAATTTGTGGATGACACCAAAATTGGTGGCCATGTGGACAGTGAGAAAGGCTATTTATGATTACAAAGAGACTGTGATCATAAGCAGATCTAGTTTAATTTGGATAAATGTGTCATATTGCATTTTGATGAAACAAACAAGGGCAGAGCTTATACAGTTAGTGGTACAGCCCCGAGTAGAACAGAGACGTGGACTTTCAGGTACATAATTCACTAAAATTTGCATCACAGATGGTTAAGAGAGTATTTAGCATGTTTGCCTTCATTGCTCAGACCTTTGAGTACAGGAGTTGGGATGTCATGTTGAAGTTGTACAGGACATTGGTGAGGCTTCTTCTGGAGTACTGTGTGCAGATCTGGTCACCCTGTTACATTAGTTTAGATTCCCTACAGTGTGGAAACAGGCCCTTCAGCCCAACAAGTCCACACCGACCCTCCGAAGAGCAACCCACCCAGACCCATTCCCCTACACTTACCCCTGACTAATCCACCTAACACTATGGGCAATTTAGCATGGCCAATTCACCTAACCTGCACATCTTTGGACTGTGGGAGGAAACCCACGCAGACACGGGGAGAATGTGCAAACTCCACACAGACAGTTGCCGCAGACGAGAATTGAACCCGGGTTCCTGGTGCTATGAGGCAGCAAGGCTAACCACTGAGCCACCGTGCCACCTAGTACCATCAAAATTGGTCTTCCTTCAATTTAGAACTTCAACTTTTAGATCCAGTCTTGCCATTTTCCATCACTATTTTAAAATTAATTGAATTATGTTCACTGGCCCCTAAGTACCCTCCCACTGACACCTCAGTCACCTGCCCTTATTTCCCAAGAGGAGGTCAAGTTTTGCACCTTCTCTAGTAGGTTCATCCACATACTGATTCAGAAAATGTTCCTGCACACACTTAATAAATTCTTCTCCATCCAAAGCCTTAACACTATGGCAGTCCCAGTCTATGTTTGGAAAGTCAAAATCCTGTATCATAACCACCCCATTATTCTTACTGAGATCTCCTAACAAATTTTTCTCAGTTTCCCACTGACTATTGGGGGATCTATAGTACAATCCCAATAAGGTGATCATCCCTTTCTTATTTCTCAGTTCCAATCAAATAATGTCTCTGGACTTATTCCCAGGAATATCTTCCCTGAATATGGCTGTTATGTTATCCCTAATCAAAAATGTCACTCACCCTCCTTTGTTGCCCCCTTTCCTATCCTTCCTATATCACCTAAACCCTGGAAATGTAAGCTGCCAGTCCTGTCCATCCCTGAGTCATGTCTCTGCAACAGCTATGATATCCTTGTCCCACGTTCTTAACTGAGCCCTGAGGTCATCTGCCTTACCTGTTAGGCCTCTTGCATTGAAATAAATGTGGTTTAATTTATCAGTCCTACCTCATTCTCTGCTTTGACTTCCTTGTTTTCCCAACTATACCAGTCTCAGACTGATCACTTTCCTCACAATCCCCCTGGGTCCAACAAGTGCCCCCCTTGCCAGTTTAAATCCTCCCAAGCAGCTCCAGCAAATCTGCCCACCAGTATATTAGTCCCCTATCAATTCAATCTATCCTTCTTATAAAGGTCACTTCCACCCCAGAAGAGATTCCAATCATCCAAAAGTATTAGTCCATCTCCTTTACACCAGCTCCGCAGCATTCATCTGCTCGAGACTCCTATTCCCACTCGTGGCACTAGAAGTAATCCAGACATTACTATCCTTGAGGACCTACTATTTAAATTCCTGCCTAACTTCCTATATTCTCTCCTCAGAATCTTGAACTTTTCACTTCCTATGTCATTAGTTCCAATATGTACAATGTCCTCCTGCTGGTCCCTCCCCTCCCCCCACCTTGAGAATATTCTGCACCTCTCTGAGACATCCTTGATCCTGGCACCAGGGAAGCAACTTACCACACTGATGTCTCGCTGTTGGCCGCAGAAATGTCTGTCTGTGCCTCTAACTAGAGAGGTTCCTATCCCAACCGATCGCTTGAAACCTAGCATACCCCTCATTACGTAAGAGCTAGTCTCAGTACCAGTAACCTGGCTGTCAGTGCTACGTTCCCTTAAGAGTCCATCACCCCCCACATTTTCCAAAGCAGCAAAATTGTTTGAGATGTGGATAGCCACAGGAGACTCCTGCACAACCTGCCTCTCTCTCCTACCATTACTGGAGGTCACCCATCTACCTGATTGTAACTGTAGTTTATCTCCTGTGATTGCCATGCTAGCTCCTGCAAATTTCTCATTGCCTCTAACTGCCACTCCAATCGATCCACACGATCTGATGGGATTTGCAATCAAACACACTTCCTGCAGACATAATCATCAGTAACATGAAATCTCTCCCTAATCTCCCACATCTGACAGAAACAGCACATTACTCTCCTAAAGGCCATCTTTGCACCCTAACAATCTACAGACCCAGAGAATAGCACACTCCCACTGCTCTAAGAACACTGCTCCAGACTAGCTTAGTACCTATATTTTCATATTTTGAAAAATTAAGCAAGAGACAGATCTCAAAAACAGTATATCAAAAATACCCACTCTACTCACTATTGTAGATTTACAAAAGAAAAACAGTAAGGTTGCACTTTAAAAAGCCACTTAACTGCTCCCAGTGCTGTGAGCTCCCACACACCGGTTTCTCCAAGGTCAGCTGTGAATTTCACTGTTTGTTCATTTTTCTTAAAATGAACTCTGTTGTCCAGAGTTACTTGAAGCCAGACAACAAAGGCAGCAGCTGTGCAGGCTGCCCCTGGGTCCAACAGCAGTGTTGGTTGCTTTCTTTGTTTGAATCACTTCCCATGTGGTCAAGGGTCCTTGTCTGTCTTCTTCCTTTTTAAAGTGCCATTGTCTTGATCATTTTTCCCCCAAATTTCCAAAACAATGGAACTGTTTAAAAAAACAGTAATTACTGCTCCGCGCATTCGAGGAAATCAGCTCAAAAACTGAAAATACCTCAAAAAAGGAGCAGCTCTTACATCTACAGTTTCTCACATTCTTCATCTTGGATTAAGATCGCTGGTGATGCTGCCACTGGAAGAGTCTGTAATTGTTTTAAATTTTCTGGACACACTTTCAGTCACAGCTGACAATATCAGACTTTGGATGCAGAAAGGTCTGGTCCTGGCAAAACTGAAAGAGCTGGTGGTAATGGGGGAAACCAAAGGATTGTCACAACCAGAATTGAGACTGTTTTGGATCCAGAGAGATCAGATCACAGTCATGGATGGAGCAAGAGTGATTGTCCCAAGCAAAGGTCGCCGCCAGATACTAGCTGAACTCTGCTAGGGTCATCCAGGAATTTCCAAAATGAAGATGGTGCCAAGAGATTATGTCTGGTGGCCAAGATTGGATGCCAACATAGCTGTGTTGTTGCAGAAGTGCCTAGAAAGCCAACAAGGACAAAAATTACCATCCGCAGCTACCCCATATTCATGGGAATGGCTGGGTAAACTCTGCACTGGGTTACATGTCGACTATGCAGATCCTTTTGATGGGCATTGTATTCTTGGTGATTGTAGATGCCCACTGAAAGTGCCTGGATGTGCATAGATGTCTTGTCATCAAACACGGGGCCGACAATAGAAAAACTGTATGTATCATTTGCAATACACAGAATTCCATAAGTATTGCTCACAGATAAAGAGCCATCATTTATCAGCAGGGAATTTGAGTATTTCCTAAAGTCCAATGGTCTGGCAGAAAGAGGAGTCCAAGTGGGCGGCACGGTGGCACAGTGGTTAGCACTGCTGCCTCACAGCGCCAGAGACCAGGGTTCAATTCCCGTCTCAGGCGACTGACTGTGTGGAGTTTGCACATTTTCCCCATGTCTGCGTGGGCTTCCTCCGGGTGCTCCAGTTTCCTCCCACAGTCCAAAAATGTGCAAGTTAGGTGAATTGGCTATGCTAAATTGCCCGTAGTGTTAGGTGAAGGGTAAATGTAAGGGAATGGGTCTGGGTGGGTTGCGCTTCGGTGGTTCGGTGTAGACTTGTTGGGCCGAAGGGCCTGTTTCCACACTGTAAGTAATTTAATCTTTGACAGCAAGCTTAAAGAAACAGCCTACACCTTTACTGGCAAACAAGCTGCCCCAGTTCCTTTTTTATTACAGGACCACCCTTCATGCAACTATAGAGATAGCTCCAACTAATAGGGAGAAGACTCCGTACAAGGTTAAATCTGATTTTCCCGGATCTGGGGGGGAGGGTGAAATGTCAACAGGAATGCCATGGCAGGCCATAAAACCCTGCTAAATGAGACAGTTTACTTTAGAGGATGAAGTTTGATGCAGGAACCACAGGAATGGCCCTGCCTAGGTAAGAAGTATGATTGACACAAGGTCAGGTCCAGTGATGTATAAAATTTGGGTAGGTGCAACAGCCCTGAACCAGCATGAGCACAACATGAAAACTACAAACTTGCAAACTGGGCAGGAGCAAAACATGCCCAGCTCCTCAACTGTCTCTCTAATGTTCTGGAGCCCTGTTTATCTATCGTTGAACATACCTCAGAGTCTGAAATGGACACCACCTCGATGCCTTTGCTGCCTGAAGAGGAGAATGGATTTCTTCCAACGCTCAAACAAAGAGCTCCTGTGAGTTACTCGCTGCCTGTATCTGAGGCAGAGTAAGAAGAACCTGACCCAGCGTGAAAACCCCTCAGGAGGAGCTACCAGAATAGAACCAGCCTTTGTGCTCAGAGGGGGAGAGATGTATTGATTATAATGAGATCAGCCAGTTGGACCTTGAAGAATATGAGTTCCCTGATTAGGGCTGTTAACCTGGTTCAATCATGGAGCCCCGACTGACAGGTGTAAACAGGAGTGCCAAAGATTCTGTTCACTCCGAGAGCTGGTTCTGAGGAAGCTGGATCAATGTCAAGGATTTTTCACATTTTAAATAAAGGGTGACTTGCTGACTGATCCTGTGGCGTTATTTCACATTCCTCTATAAAGAAATGTGCTAACATCCTCATTATTCAAGAGCAGCTCAAAGTATATGATTTGACAGAGTACCTCCACGGATAAGAGGGTCAGCGAAGTTTTCAAAAATTTCATCACAATTTATTCACTGACTAAATATGTAACTCATTTGCAAGGCAGGCATCAGAGCTTCTTGCATGTAAATTCAAAACAAGCTGGAAACCGTCATGGGAGTTTTAATTTTTTTCCTGCCACAGGCATACACTTCTACATGCTGTCTAAAGAGCTCGGCTTTGAGGTGAGCCTCTTGGGATTAAAGCCATCCTCCTTCAGGATCTCATGCCCTGCAATGGACAAAGGCCAGCCTGACTCTTGTCAAGGTGTACAGTATTCACAGCTCTAGCTGTGGCAGAGAAAGTGACCATTGCTCTCAGTTTTTCTGACACAGGCTCATTTCTGTGAAAGGGCACTTCTGCAAGATCAACCGATTTGTTCCACAGTCCTCTATTAAACGAATTAGTTCAGCCAAGATGAGCAGAAATGGATACAGATATCACAATGTCAGATTATCCTGTGCCTGATGATTTTGATGCAGGCAGCATGCAGAGTTTTTGCTGCGTACTGATTTGAATGATTGCAGCTTGTAGATAGTGGTGACTTGCTGTTAAGTAACTGCATGCTTGACTAGATGATACAAAAGTGAGTACAGGTTAGAGCTAACCTGCATTACTTAAAATCAGTCGCACCCTTTAAACAAGATTGACATTATGGGCGAACTAGATAGTAGCAGTCATTGTGCCATTGAATCTGGAAAAGACGCAAGCAATGCACAAAATAGCATGGAGCAATCTCTAAACATCACCTACACTGCACTAGAGGTATTGGTCTTTCTCTTCTGTAGCTAACATAATAGGGTTTTCGAATCTAGCCCTTAAAGCTATACTCCCATTGTTTCCATCATGAGATTGTACTTCTATGTATTTGGAATGATGTGGTAGATAATTAACATCACTCATAAGAAAAGGATATCTATCTATTTAATCACAGTCCGTATATATTCAGCTGGACCCCTCTTCTGTTTATCTTGCTACATTCTCAGAATTCATAATGTCTTTGCCATGTATATGTCACAATATGTATCCTCAACATGGTTCTTGCAAAAGCTTTTCAGCAACAGTGACACTTGTAGGGTGTCCACAAAATGTGCATGTGTCATCTTCCACTAGTGACACAATTTGGACACATCTTTGTCTTCTGTTCAGTGCATGGCTTGAAATAATACTTACATAAAGAGTTGCAAAGACTTTATCACATGGATCACATTTGACAGTTCATTTACTGTTGTACGTCAGAAGATATCTCTGCAGGGGGAAGGAAGTCCCAAGACATTTGAATGGTCTCTCTTCTGGGCGTGTTTTTGTGGTTTTTGTACATTTCATGTGAAAAAATACATTTTCATGAAGTTTTCATTGTAGGGATGTGCTGGCTAAAGATAATCTTCCATGCAATATTACATAATTAAGCCATTTATAAGACGTGATTTCCTGTTGTGATGGTATATACGCGTTGTATTTCACTTTCACGAAGACTTGCTTATGCATATCAAACCTATGAAATCTTCTTCAATTACCTACACAAATTTGCAAAATAATTCTACTTTAAGAATGAATTGCATTTTCTTTTCCACAAGCTGAACATAGGATTATGATTCAATGTGCATTTACACAACTTGGGCACGACTTTGAAGGTACCTGTCCATGATGGGACATGCGTTGATGAGATTGCTAGTATCTTCTTGACTGTAACCATCTGTGATCCAAATGTCCTGTGTTCCTGATTCTAAGGGTGCATTGCTGTATAACCCTTTTGTACCTAATATGGAAGATTTGATTTAGACTTCCAAAATTGTTGCTTTTTCCAAGACTAAATTATTCTCTTTCATGTGGAAACATTGCCTAATTCTTGGAATTGAAGGAACCGCCACGAATTGATCATGAATTAGTTAATTGATTAGCATATCAAATTTACATGTAGAAACCAATTGCTACCACATTATCATGTGTAATTTTACAGGCTCACTATTTCTCTACCATCTCTAACCGAACATATGCTATTCAATCATTAAAATGTTCTTTGCTGTGAAATTTATTTCTCGAGCACGTTCTGTACTAAGCATAAATATATCCTCTGCCAAAAGCTTAGATATTTACTCGCCTTCTGTTCTGAGCCAATGTGTAAGTATCACTGTCCAATGGATCACTGCTCTATCCAGACTGTCCTTTCCAACAGGAAGCAAATATACTTAAAAACTGCAAATCCATCAATCCTATGACATCAGATTATTCCTCAATGATGAAAGAAATGTTCCTGGAGCTAATAAAGTTGCATTTATCTCACTGATTTTAGTTACTGGTTTGCTGTATATTTTAAGTGTCTAATAAACCTCACAGACATGCAGAAATTCTAGTTCTAAATCCAAACAGGTTTATTTATAATACTTTAAAACATCTCAAAGGTTATTGTTAAGTTATTAAGTATGAAGTAATAACAGAACATCTGGAAAGTCAAAGCACAATCCATTTCAGTCATCACACATTTATGAATGGTAAATCATGTTTGACATTAACAAGTGGATAATGGGGATTCTGTAAATGTAGTATATCTGGACTTCCAGAAGACATTTGATATGCTACTCAAAAAGGTAAGATTACATGGAGTAAGGGGTGATTTATTTGATTGGATAGAGGATTGGCTAACAAACATTAAGCACAGAGTCAGGATAAATTTGTGTTTTTCTCATTGAAAAGGTGCAATTGGTGGATGCCACAGGGTTCAGTCCTTGGGCACCAAATATTTACACTCTAAATGAATGGTTTGGATGCAAGGATAGAAGATACTGTAGCCACATTTGCAGACAACACTAATATCAGTGGAAAAGTAAGTCATATTGAAGAAGTTAAAAAAAATCTTACTAATGGATACAGTGTTAGCCAAAGTTTGGCAGATGGAGATCAATATGGATATTGGAGATCTTCCATTCAGTTTGGAAGAATATAAAGGCCACTTATTACCTAAGTGGAAAGAAACTTCAGAGTGTTTCAGTGCAGAGGGATCTTGGTGTCCTTGTGCATGAATCACAGAAAACCAGCATACAGGTAATAAGGAAAGCAAATGGAATTTTGGATTTCTTGATAAAGGAATAGAATACAAAAGTAGGAAAGTGTTGCTGAAACAATACAAGACATTAGTGAGACTGTACCTGAATATTGCATGCAGTTGTTGTCCTCCTACTTGAAGAGGGATCTAACTACATTGGATGCAGCTGAGAAAAGATTAACTAGATTGATTCCAGAGATGAATAGTTCATCTTGTTCAAAGAGACTGAGGAGTTTAGATCTATACTCTCGGCATTTAGAAGAATAAGAGGAGATCTAATTGAGATATGTGAAACATTAAAGTAGATAGACAAAGTAGACATATAGCAGATGTAACCTGGTGGGGCAATCTGGAACAAGAGGTCATAGTCTTTTTAGGATAAGGGTTTACTTCTACCAGAGGAGGAATTACTTTGATCGAGTATCATGAATCTATGCAATTCACAATCACAGAGTGGGTGGATTCAGGAATTTAAGAAAGAGAAATGGAGATTTTAAATTAGTGTTGGGTTAAAAGTTTGAGGAGCAAGCAAGAAAATGGAGTTGAGGCCGAGATGAAATCAGCTATGATTGTATTGAATGGTGGAGCAGGCTCAAGGCATTGGCTTGCCTTGCTCTTAGTTCTTATGTTCTTATAGGATTCTATACATACACACTGTATCGAATAGAAAGTAGGATGTCTCTGGAATGTTCTCCTATATTAGTTTTCCACTTCCACCAACAGATTTCAGCAATCAAATATAGCTATAAGGATCATTTAATAGATTAAAATAATCAAATACAGATCATTATGCTTACAATTTTGGAGATTTGTAGCATAGGTTGGGGATCAGGTTGTAAATTTGCTTGCTGGGCTGTTAGGTTTGTTCTCAGACGTTTCATCATCATGCTAGGTAACATTATCAGTGAGCCTCTGATGAAGGGCTGGTGTCCCGCTTGCTATTTATGTCTTGGTCTGTTGTGGAGGGTGATATCATTTCCAGTTCTTATTCTGAGAGGTTGGTAAGTGGGGTTCAAATCAATGTGTTTGTTAATGATGTTCCTGTTTGAAGGCCAGGCCTCTAGGAATTCCTGTGCACATCTCTGCTTAGCCTGTCCCAGAATGGATGTATTGTCCCAGTTGAACTGGTGTCCCCCCTGTCTGTGTTTATGGATACGAGTGATAGTTGGCCATGTCTTTTGGTGGCTAGTTAGTGCTCATGTATCCTGGTGGCTAGTTTCCTGCCCATCTGTCCAATGTAATGTTTGTTGCAGTGCATGCATGGTGTTTTGTATCTGCTATTTGTTCTGCTGGTTGTTGGTATGGGGTCCTTTATGATCAACTGTCACGAGTATCCATACACACAAAGAGGGACAGCAATCAATCATACTTTTAAACGTAACAATAATATTGTTTCATGAAATATAGGGTGGCACAGTGGTTAGCACTGCTGCCTCACAATGTCAGGGACCTGGGTTCCTGTCTCGGGTGACTGTCTATATAAAGGTTGCATATTCACCCCATGCCTGCATGGATTTCCTCCCACAATCGAAAGTTGTGCAGGTCAGGTGAATTGGCCATGCTAAATTGCCCATCATGTTCAGTGCATTAGTCAGGTTAAATATAAGGCAGGGGAGTGGATCTGGGTGGGTTATACTTTGGAAGGTTGGGGTGGACTTATTGGGCCAAATGGCCTGTTTCTACACTGTAGAGAATCTAATCTGGAAAATACAAATGAACATGCAAGGCAAACAATTATCTATGTAATCTCATATTTGGTTTATTAGTAATTTTCAAATATTATTTTAGTTACAGTCATGTTACTTTGTCAAGAAATCAATAGTATATAAGATATTCTTTATATTTTTCAATTCTGAAAGACTCAGTAATACAACACAATAATGTTCCAATATTGGATTATCTTTAAAATAACCATAGTTATTTTCTCATCTAAAATTATGAATAATAGAAAGAGCAGAATTCAAAAATGATAGATTGTAACAGCAGCAAAATAAAGATGTTCTTTCCTCGTTTCATTGTTGCTGTTGCAGATGTCATGGTCAAAACAGATGCTTAAATATTGTCTGATACTGAATGTCACATACAGGTAAAACTAAACTTTATGTTGTGTGGCAGGAGTACAGTCACAACTGATAGAAAAATGAATTTCTTTAAACTACAACTTAGTTTTTCATCCATTTAGATTGTCTGCATAAAGGTGTTTACTATACACCCTTGTAACCTGTTTTTACAAATAGATAGATAGTAAGTCAGACACAAAAAGTATGTAACTTTAGTTTCCAAACCTGTCTTGCACTTCTGTTTTGTTCCTGTGACAATAGGATAGCAGCTTTGAATGAATGGCATTTTCTCTCACTTTTGATTTAGGATGGTATGCGTTCAGTTTGCACTCCAGAGAATTCTGCATGCTGTCTAGTCTGGACCCTACAGTGCAGCACTTCCCTGGTACTACACCATTAGGGATGCTCTTTTTTTGTACGAGATGTTAAAGTAAAGCTTCTTCTGCTTTCTCAGATGGGTTTAAACGATCTCCTCACACTGTTTGAGGAATAGGGAGGTAGATGAGGCTGTGTCGATATCTTAGCAACATTTATCCATAAACCAACATCTAACACAGATGAAAGTACTTCTTTGAATGTAATGCCTATTTATAAAATCGTTAGTTGGCAAACTGGGGAATTGGGTTTAAGGATAGGTCAATAGATATGCAGAGACCGGCATTAAAAGGATATTTCAGAATATCCAGAATAGAATTCCCAAGAACAAGAAAAAAATGAAGGGATGAACCAGCCATTACTATCACTCCAAAATATCGCTGGAGAAGTGGTACAGATTAAATTATGGAACCATAGGCTGACAAGTGCTTTTGTTCCTTTGGATTTCATTCTAGTGTCTTAAAAGAAATGTCAAGTAGAATAGCTGGTTTTATTTTTCCAAAACTCCCTTGATTTGGAGATGGTTTCATTAGTTTGGAAGATAGCAAATGTAACTACGTGATTTTAAAAACGGAGGGAAACAGAAAGCAGAGCACTGCAGGCCTGCTTAACATATGTCACAGGGGAAATGATAGAAACTATTATTATAGAGGTCCAACAAGCACATGAATAAGTTTATTTAAATTCGCTCGTAAGTGTTGCTGGCTGGCCCAACATTTATTGCTTATCCTCACTGCCTTTGAGAAGGTAATGGTGAGTAGCCTTCTTGAGCTGCTGCAATCCATGTGCTGTACGTTGACCACAATCCCACTAGGAAGGGAGTTCCAAGATCTTGACCCAGTGACAGTGGAGGAACAGCGATACATTTCCAAGTCAGGATGGTGAGTGGCTCGGAAGAGAAATTGCAGATGATGGTGTTCCTGTGAAAGTTCAAAGTAATCACATAGGATCAACATGGTTTGGCACAAGAAAGGTTATGTTTCAGCATGGAAGCTTTGAAGAGGACATAGATGATTATTTAGATGAAAATAATGTGCAAGGGCATGGGAAAGATGTAGAAGATTGACACTAGGTAATGATGCTCATTTAATGAGCTAGTGTGGTATGATGGGGCTGAACAATCTCCTGCTGTACTAAAACACTTCTATAATTCTGTGGTTTTCTGAAAGGGAAATCACGTTTGACAAATCTATTTGAATTTTTTTGAGGAGATAACACATGTGCTGTGGTAAAGGGGATTGACCTTAAGGTGCATTCATACAGTCATACAGCATGGAAACAGACCCTTCGGTCCAACTTGTCCATGCCAACCAGGTTTCTCAAATTAAACTAGTCCCATTTGCCTGCATTTGGCCCATATCTCTCAAAACCTTTCCAATTCATGTACCTGTCCATATGTCTTTTAAAGTTGTAACTGTACCTTCATCCAGCACAATCTCTGACAGTTCATTCCATATATGAATCATCTAGTTTTGAAGTTCCCTAGCTGAGGGGAAAGACCTTTGCTATTCACCTTTTCTATGCCTGTCATGATTTCATAAATCTCTTTAAGGTCACCTCTAACCTCCTCTGCTCCAGTGAAAGAAAATCCCAGCCTAGCCAGCCTATTTTTATACCTCAAATGTTCCATTCCCCACAACATCCTGGTACATCTTCTCTGAAGCCTCTCCAATTTCATAATATCCTTCTTACAGCAGGGCAACTAAAACTATACACAGTACTCCAAATGTGCCTTCACCAAAGTCCTGTACAATCTCAACATGACGTTTCAACTCCTCTACTCAGTAGCCTGAGCAATGAAGGCAAGTGTGCTAAACGCCTTCTTACCCATCATGCTAACTGTGATACAGCTTTCAAAGAACTAGGTACGTGCACCCCAAGGTCTGTCGGTTGATAACCACTATCTCAGTACCCTACCATTAATTGCATAAGTCCTGCCCTTGTTCGTTTTACCAAAGTGCAATACCTTGTATTTATCAAATTAAACCTGCCTCTCCTCAGCCCATTGGCCCGATTGATCAGGATCCCTTTGTAATCTCAGATAACCTTCTTCATTGTTGACTATACCACCAATTTTGTTGTCATCCATGAGCTTACTTAGAGTCAGAGTCATAGAGATGTACAGCACAGAAACAGACCCTTCAGTCCTACTCATCCATGCTGACCAGATATTCTAATCTAATCCAGTCTCATTTGCAAGCACTTGGGTCACATCCCTCTAAACTCTTCATATTCATATAACCATCCAGATGCCTTTTAAATGCTGCAATTGTACCAGCCTCCACCAGTTCCTCTGGCAGCTCATTCCATACACTCCCCATCCTCTGAATGAAAACATTGCCCTCTGGGTCCTTTTTAAATGTTTCCACTCTCACCCTAAACCTATGCCCTGTAGTTCTGGACTCCCTCACCCAGGGAAAAGACCATGCCCCTCATGATTTTATAAACCTTTATAAGGTTACCCTTCAGCCTCTGATGCTCCAGAGAAAACAGCCCCAGTCGATTCAGTCTGTCCCCGTTGGTCAAATCTTTAAACCCTTGCAACATCCTTGTGAATCTTTTCTGAAACTTTTCAAGTTTCACAACATCCTTCCGAAAGGAGGGTGACCAGAACTGAACACAATATTCCAAAAATGTTCTGTACAGCCACAACATGAACTCCCAAGTCCTGTACTCTATGCTCTATCTAATAAGAAACTTAACATGTTTCCTGAATTCTTATCCAAATTGTTTACATAAATGACAAAGAAAAGTGGATCCTGTACTGATCCATGCAGAATGCTGGTGGTCACAGGCCTCTAGGCTGAAAAACAACCCTCCACCACCACCTCTATCTCTTACTGTCAAGTCAATTTTATATCCAATTGGCAGGTTAATAAGATGTTTCACCTCTAACACTTTTGTCACTTGCCCTGCCTTGTTTCCCAGGAGAAGGTCAAGTTTTGATCCTTCTCTAGTAGCTACATTATATATTGATAAAGAAAATTTTCTTGCACACATTTAACAAATTCCTCACCATCCAAACCCTTAACACTATGGCAGGCCCAGTCTATGATTTACTCTACTTAGATTTCTGGAAGGCATTATAATCCGCATCAAAGGCCATTGTTGAAAATTAAAGCTTTTATGCAGACGGTGGAATATTTGCATGCGTATTAGATTGGCTGGTTAACAGGAATCTGATCTCCAGTACCTGCAGTCCTCACTTTTGCCTTGTTAACAAGAAGCAGAGTGGAGGCATTAGTAGTTTTTTTATTTTGGGTTGAAATGATAAATAAAGTGGTGTATTCAATGAGTTCATGCTGGCATCATTAACAGGTTATATAAATGACTTAGATGAAGAGATAGGAGATACAATTGCCAAACTTGCTAATGACACAAATATAAGTATAAAAGTAAGTTGTGAAGAGGATGAGGAAGCTACAAAAAGTTTAAGAGAGCGGCAAAGATGTGACAAATCAAATATAATGTAAGAAAATGTGAGATTTTTGTCCATTTTGGCAGGATGGTTCATAAAGCTTACTAACAAACTGGTAAGGGATTGCAGAGCTCTGAGATGCAGAGATGTTTAGAATGTCATCATTTATTGTGAAGCGAATTGAATACAAAATTAGAGAGATTGTGTTGCAAATATAAAGGGCACTGGTAAGACCACATCTGGAGAAATGTGCAGTGTTGGTCACCCTATTTAAGAAAGGATGTAAATACAGAGGACGCATTTAGGAGAAGCTCATCAGACTAATACCTGGAATGACAGGTATGTCTTATGAGATGTTCAGTAAGCTAGGCATCTATCTACTTGAGTAAAAAGTGAGGTCTGCAGATGCTGGAGATCAGAGCTGAAAATGTGTTGCTGGTTAAAGCACAGCAGGTTAGGCAGCATCCAAGGAACAGGAAGGGCTCTGGCCCGAAACGTCGAATTTCCTGTTCCTTGGATGCTGCCTAACCTGCTGTGCTTTAACCAGCAACACATTTTCAGATCTATCTACTTGAGTTTAGAAGAGTAAAGGCTACTTGACTGAAACATATAAATTCCAGAGGGATGCTACTGTATTTTGTCTGAATGCTGCTGCAGCAACTGGTGCTAATTTCAGTGGTGCTAGAGATGGTACTGGAGCTGGAGCTGTTGTTAATATAGTTGCAGCTAGAGATACAGTTGTTGCTAGTGTTGTTGGTGCTGCTGGAGCTGTTGCCAGTGCAGTTGTGCAACTGGAACTGATGCTAGAGCAGTTGCTGCTGTTGGAGTTGACATTGCTGCTGCTGTTGGTGTTTCATCTGCTGGTTCAACTGCCACTGGTCTTTCTGCTGCTGCAGCAGCTGCTGCCGTTAATCCAGAAACACTGTTGCTGATTCTGCCACCACTGCTGCAGAGGCTGTTTCTCCAAAGTCTTGCTCATTCCAGACCAAAGAAGCAATAATGGCAATCACAGAAAGTAGAAAGTGCTGAGTTAAGAAAAGACAGGACTTGAATGTAACACCTAATGCTGCTAGTGCTGCTGCCTGTGTTGGGGCTGAAGTAGTTTCAAATGCTTCTTCATGCAAAGCAAAGAAATATTAATGCCTGTCTTAGAAACCAGAGAACATTGAGTTGTGAAATAAAAGACATAGAATTAGAGTTTCTGGACATAATTTATTTAGTGACTTTCATGGTTACATAACATTTCAGAGCACATTACAATAGACAATAGGTGCAGGAGTAGGCCATTCTGCCCTTCGAGCCAGCACCACCATTCATTATGATCATGGCTGATCATTCCTCAATCAGTATCCTGTTCCTGCCTTATCCCCATAACCCTTGATTCCACTATCCTTAAGAGCTCTATCCAACTCTTTCTTGAAAGTAGCCAGAGACTTGGCCTCCACAGCCTTCTGGGGCAAAGCATTCCACACACTCACCACTCTCTGGGTGAAGAAGTTTCTCCTCAACACTGTTCTAAATGGCCTACCCCTTGTTTTTAAACTGTGTCCTCTGGTTCAGGAAACATGCTTCCTGCCTCCAGAGTGTCCAATCCTTTAATAATCTTATACGTCTCAACCAGATCCCCTCTCAGTCTTCTAAACTCAAGTGTATACAAGCCCAGTCGCTCCAATCTTTCAACCTAAGATGGTCCCGCCATTCCAGGAATTGACCTCGTGAACCTACGCTACACTCCCTCAATAGCCAGAATGCCCTTCCTCAAATTTGGAGACCAAAACTGCGCACAATATTCCAGGTGCAGTCTCACCAGGGCCCAGTATAGCTGCAGAAGAACCTCTTTGCTTCTATACTCAATTCCTCTTGTTATGGAGGCCAGCTTGCTATTAGCTTTCTTTACTACCTGCTGTACCTGCATGCTTGCTTTTATTGACTGATGTGCAAGAACACCTAGACCTAGTGAAGTACTTTTTGAATGATGGACCTTGTTATTATGTAGAAAACACTGCAGCTAACTTGCATGTAGTAAGCTCCCATAAACAACACCATGATATGGGGTTGTTTTCCCTGGAGCGTCAGAGGCTGAGGGGTGACCTTATAGAGGTTTATAAAATCATGAGGGGTATGGATAGGATAAATAGACAAAGTCTTTTCCCTGGGGTTGGGGAGTCCAGAACTAGATGGCATAGGTTTAGGGCGACAGGGGAAAGATATAAAAGAGACCTAAGGGGCAACGTTTTCATGCAGAGGGTGGTACATGTATGGAATGAGGGAAATGGTGGAGGCGAGAACAATGGCAATATTTAAAAGCCTTCTGGATGGGTATATGAATAGGAAGGGATGGAGGGATATGGAAAGTGGGACTAGATTGGGTTAGGATATCTGGTTGGCATGGACGAGTTGGACCGAAGGGTCTGTTTCCGTACTGTACATCACTATGACTCTATGACTCTAATCACAAGATAATCTGTTTTAGTGATGCTGAATGAAAGATAAGTATTGGACACTGAAGTATAAGAGCTTAAGTCTGACTGTATGCTAATAAGACAATATATACATCATCATAGAAAGTGAAATAATATCACTATTCTGCTCTCTCGTGCAGCCTCATGGTAAGATGAAGACAGCAATATGATGTTTCTTAAATAAGCTGTATTGCTGAATAATATTTTCAATGAGCTCGCTAACATGTTACAAACAGCAGTGATATCTGTCCTGCTTTTACAGAAACAAAACTGGGACTCTTGTCATTTGAAAAAATATAGAACTAAATATTTAATGGGAACCCAAAACTCGGGTCATTCCTGGCTTCTGTCCCATGTGGAGTCATTGTGAAAATGCAATGTGTTTTTTAAATGTAAAAGCATATTCTTCATAAGTTCATAAGATACAAAGGATAATTTAGCCCATTGAGTCTGGTCCTCCATTCGATCATGGCTGCTGTGCTCCTCACCCCCATTTTCCTGCCTTCTCCCCACAACCCTTCAACCCATAATCAATTAAAAATCTGCCTCCTTAAATGTACTCATTGTCCCAGCATCCCAGAATTTCACAGATACACAACCGGTTGAGAGAAGTAGTTTCTCCTCAACCCTGTTTTAAATTTGCTACCGTTATTCTAAGTCTATGACCTCTCATCCTGGAATATCTTACAAGAGGAAGCGTCCACTCCATATCTATTTTATCCATGCCTTTTAACATCTTGACTGCCTCAATCTGATCTCCCCTCATTCTTCTAAATTCCAGAGAGGACAGGCCTAAACTGTTCAGTCTCTCTTCATACAACACACTCATCTCTGGGATTAATCTCGTGAATTTCTTCTGAACTGCCTCAAATGCCATTACATGTTCTTCTCCATATTGTGTTCACAATGGCTGTACCCAATATCCCAAATTCTGTGATTACCACATAAAAAATGGTCCAAAGAACATGCAGAAGTACTTTAACAATTTGTTAATTCAAGGCATGCAAGATTCCTCAGCCCAACTTTGAAAATTGTATTGCATTCCACAGCCATCAGGACCCAGTGATGTCACCCAAGATCACAATGTGCAATTTATGCCCCCAACCTCACCCTCACCGGATTTCAAAATCCAATCTTTGGAAGTTAGGTTCTGATTTTACTTGTCAAATCAAAGACAAAAGATCTAGCCAGCAGATTAATGTATTGCTTTAAGAATTCGGAATCACCAATCCTGCGGGATTTGCTGACAGGAAGGGACTGACAGGATATATGCAACATGAATTAAAATTCAGTGGAAGTGTGCAAGAGATCATTAGAGTGTGTATTTGTCCTTTAAATTACAAACCCAGTTGCCTGGATATTTTACATACAGCTTGAAACTGCTGAATTAAAGTCCTGGTGTGAGCGAATAGTACAGGGAGGCCTGACTTATGCCTTTAAGCCTCCCTCCCCTCACCAACACTATTCCCTCCACATGCTCTGATTAACATTATATGTTTTATTGTCCCTTGCTTCTCCATCTCTTCATAAAGTGTGGAGGCCTATCCAGAAGGAAGAGCGCTGTTCAGTGCACAACAGGGCAACACTCCTTCGTTTGACTTTGTGAAGGAGCACTGCCACAACAGGAGTTCTCTGCAGATGTTGCCTAATCATTTTTCAGTGCATTCATGCCGTGGATATTCTTCCTGCAGAAAAATCACACTGCTGCCCTGGGTATTCTGATCTGCCCTTTGTCACTCTGCATAATTAATCTGGGCTGATCCCAATAGGTTTGGCAGGGTCGGCTGTTCTCATTACAGGTGAACACAATGTTTGCAGTACACTGGTTCCACAGGGAACAGAAAATCCACCTTCATGTTCCAAAGGAAAGAAATATTGAAAGAAATCCACAATCACAGCAATAGCATCTGGATACAGCAAATAGAGTTTCATATTGAAAAACATATTGTCTGTAGTTCAAAGCATAACAAATATGATTAAACTATCAGAGCTTTGCCATTAAAATGGTGTGCTATTTGATTAAATGGTAAAGAATGTGTTACACTAGCAGCAGCTGCCAAACCAAATATAATTGCGGTTTGCTGAATCAGTCTTGTTTGGAAATATTTAGAAAGGGCAGTGCTAAGTTTTAATGAAATCACATTTAGGCTGCATTGCTCCCTGACTCTGAGTCAGTAACTGAAAACTACTGTAAAGATCACAACATGACATTTCGTGTCAACTCTGAATCATCTTTCCTATCTGAAGACAACAATGACCATGTAAAAAGGCCCTGATCCAAGATTTGGGTCCAGGCCAATGTGCAATTGACGTGGACCCCGAATCGCTGGCATGACTAGTATATGCATAGATTACATTCCTACCTGCTTTTAGCACCACTTATTTTCTGATAGAGGGTGATCTTCTATCTCTCAAAATATAAATGCCAGTGGTACAGGTAATTAAATTCTACAATGGAAAGGGTGAAGCATATTGATGAGGAGGGTCCCATGGATGAGTTACATTTGAAAGTATAAAGTATCGATAAATATTAACAATAAAAAATGGGTTTTGAGGCTTTCTCCAGGCACATTTGTGCTAGAGGGATTGTTAAAGCCGTTAACAGATGATGACAATGATTGCAGAGATTGTCAGAAGTGAAATAAATACCATTCCTCAGTTTACAGAAGGAAAGTTTTGGGAACGTCCAGCTGTGAATTTCTTGGGAAGGCACAACAAGATAACTAATCAAAAGCATTCAGAATCAGAACTGCACAAACTGTCAAATTCTTACCCCTCTCTTCTGGACTCTCTCTGCTAGTGTTTGGCAGCCACACATGGACAAAATGCACTACACTGGCCAGATAGAACCTTGGTGTGAAGATCACAGACTGGTAATTGCTGTTGATGGTTGGTCATTGAAGTGACAACATAAGTCGAGAAAGTCAGAAAGGGGCAAATTAATTCTTGGCTTTGCAGAAAAGCAGAATGCATTGTTAATGGAAAAAGGACCCTAATCATATAGCCATATAGATGGACAGCACAGAAACAGGCCCTTCAGTCCAACTTGTCCATGCCAACCAGATAGCCTAATCTAATTTTGTCCCATTTGCCAGCAACTGACGCATATCCCTCCAAACCCTTCCTCTTCATATACCCATCCATATGCTTTTTAAATGCTGCAATTGTACCTGGCTCCACCACTTCCTTATGCACCACCCTCTGCATGAAAATGTTGTCCCTTAGGTCCCTTTTATATCTTTCTCCTCTCACCCTAAACCTATGCCCTCTAGTTCTGGACTCCCCTATCCCAGGGAAAATATTTTATCTATTTATCCTATCCATGCCCCTCATGATTTTATAAACATTTATAAGGTCAGCCCTCAGCCTCCGTGCTCGAGGGAAACAGCCCCAGCCTATTCAGCCTCTCCCAATAGCTCAAATCTTCCAACCCTGGGAACATCCTTGTAAGTCTTTTCTGAATCCTTTCAAATTTCACAACATCTTTCCGATAGGAAGGAGACCAGAATTGCACGCAATATTCCAAAAGTGGTCTAACCAATGTCCTGTACAGCCATAACATGACCTCCCAACTCCTGTACTCAATACTCTGACCAATAAAGAAAAGCACACCAAATGCCTTCTTCACTATCCTATCTACCTGCGACTCAACTTTCAAGGAGCTATGAACCTGCACTCCAAGGTCTCTTTGTTCAGGACCTTACTATTCAGTGTATAAGTCCTGCTCCCGTTTGCTTTCCCAAAATGCAGCACCCTACATTTATCTAAATTAAATTCCATCTACCACTCTTTAGCCCATTGGCCCATCTGATCAAGGTCCCATTGTAATTTGAGATAAGTCCTTCGCTGTCCATGACACCTCCAATTTTGTTCATCTGCAAGCTTACTAGCTATACCTCCTATGTTCACATCTAAATCATTTATATAAACAATGAAAATTAGCAGACCCAGCACTGGACCTTGTAGCACTCCACTGGTCACCGGCCTCCAGTCTCAAAAGCAACCCTCCACCACCATCTCTGTCTTCTACCTTTGAGCCAGTTCTGTATCCAAATGGCTAGTTCTCCCTGTATTCCATGAGATCTAACTTTGCTAACCAGTCTCCCACGGGGAACCTTGTTGAACGCCTTACTGAAGTCCATATAAATCCCGTATATCGCTCTGCCCTCATCAATTCTCTTGTTACTTCTTAAAAAAAATTCGTGAGACATGATTTCCTATACACAAACCCATGCTGTCTATCCCTAATCAGTCCTTACCCTTCCAAATGCATGTAAATCCTTCCCCTCAGGATACCCTCCAACAATGTGCCCACCATTGATTTGAGGCTGAGCGGTCAATAGTTCCTGGCTTGTCCTTACCATCTTTCTTAAATAGGGCATGTTAGCCAAACTCCAGTCTTCCAGCACCTCACTTGTGACTATCGATGATACAAATATCTCAGCAAGGGGCGCAGCAATCACTTTCCTAGCTTCCCACAGATTTCTGGAATACTGGTCTGGGGATTTATCCACTTTTATGCATTTCAAGATTTTCAGCACCTCCTCTTCTGCAATACATACTTATTTGAGATGTTACCATCTATTTCTCCACATTCTATATCTTCCATGTCCTTCTCCAGAGTAAACACTGATGCAAAATAATCATTTAGCATCTCCCCCATCTCTTGCAGCTCCATGCATATGCTGCCTTGCTGATTTTTGAGGGGTCCTATTCTCTCCCTAGTTACTCTTTTGTCCTTAATGTATTTATAAAATCCCTTTGGATTCTCCTTAATCTTATTTGCCAAAGCTATCTCATGCCCCCTTTTTGCCCTCCTGATTTCCTTTTTCAGTATACTCCTACTGCCTTTATATTCTTCTAAGGATTCATTCGATCTCTCCTGTCTATACCTGACATATGCTTCCTTCTTTTTCTAAACCAAAACCTCAATTTCTCTCATCATCCAGCATTCCTTATACCTATCAAGCATTCCTTCCACTCTAACAGGAACATACTGTCTCTGGACTCTCACTATCCCATTCCTGAAGACTTCCCATTTTCCAACCGTCGCTTTACCTGTGAGCATCTGCCTCCAATCAGCATTTGAAACTTTTTGCAAAGTTCTTGCCAAATACTGATAAAATTAGCTTTCTCCAATTTTGACCTACAACTTTTAGATCTGATCTATCCTTTTTCATCATTATTTTAAAGTTAATAGAATTATGGTCACCAGCTTCAAAGTGCTTCCCCACTGACACTTCAGTCACCTGCCCTGCCTTATTTCCCAAGAGGAGGTGAAGTTTTGCACCTTCTCTAGTAAGTGCAACCATAAACTGAATCAGAAAATTTTCTTGAACACACTTAACAAATTCCTCTCCATCTAAACCCTTAACACTATGGCAGTCCCAGTCTACATTTGGAAAGTTAAAATCCTTTATCATAACCACCCTATTATTCTTATAGGTAACAAGTAATAGAGTTCTATCTTTGGATTCAAGTCTACCTTCTCCAAAGGTGTGTAATACCATCTTCAAACTTGATTACAAAAGAAAATATGTGGACCTTAAAAGCAGTTTGAATACCATGTACATTTGGAAAATATCAGGGAGGAAGTGTTACAGCAGTAAGGAGATATGTGGAAGGTTGATGCCTTTGCAATGGACTGAATTCTCAGTTGGATGCAGAGGCACATTTCTTTATGTGATGCCATAGTGATTTTGTTGGAGTGGTTTTTAGGCGTAATTTAGAGACATAGCTTAATGCAATGCCAAAACGAACTTTTGAGAAGATGGAAAAAGACTTTGTACTTTGTTTGAAATTTATAGTTCCCTGGTATAGAAATGGAGCAGACTCAATAGAATTATTTTGAAGGTTCAAAAAAGGAAATGTTCAAAATATTGGGATTAACCTGGAAAGGTAGAAACAGCTTAAATCACCAATATAGAAAACCATCAACAGTGTTTTCACAAATGCCCTATTTCCATGTAGTAACATTTGGTATCACATTCATCCTAATATCATTATTAGGATTAAAAAGCTTAATGCCAATTTACTGGTATTCATATCTTCTTTCTCATATTTGTGAATGTTTGCATGTCACAAAATGGGATTCTGGAAAGAAAGATTTGCATTTATAGAGCACCTTACCGCATCTCAGATCTGTTTCAAATTACTTCCATGCAATGTTTTCTCCAAAGTATAATGTCAATTTCTAAATATTGCAATGATTTTGTACAGAAAGACCCCACAAATAACAATGAAATGCATTACCAATTTGGTTTTGTTGATATTGGTTGAGGACAACATATTATCATTGAATATCTACCAGTATTGCAATAAAGTGTCAAGGTGATGGTGGATTTGAATTTCAAGCCATAATCTTCAGAAAGAGGTGAGCACGATGCCATTTGTTTCAAGCTGACACTGTCACCAAATGTTTCCATTCATTTACCTGATAAAGAATCTAAGGTAGAAGGGGAATAATGTACATTGGAATACAAACTGTTTAAAAAAAAGGTTTTCACTGGTGATTGATGGAGATGACAATTTAATTATTTAATCTTACACCATTCAGCATCTGAATTACTCTCATCCAAAATCTGCCAGTAATTTCAGAACTTTATTTGTCTTCCTTTTTTCAAGGAACAAGGGAATTATTGAAAATCATAGTACTTATTACAAATAAGCAATTTAAGAAACTGGTTAGATATCAAACCTTTATAGTTTACATTATAGATTGTGACATACTTTGTACTCAAAATTATGTGATTTTGCATTTTCATTCCAGTCAATCTAACTGAAGGTATTGTTTGTCAGATCAATGTGTAATTTGATCTGGGAAAGATCTACTTTCGTACACTCCTGTGATAAAGTGAAATAATTGCCTACTAGCATGATTGCATCACTATATCTTTATTTGAGAAGCCATAATATTCCACATTTGAAAAGAAAGAAACCCTCTGAAATATCAGTAAGTAGTTTTTGTCTGAACAATGGCAACCTGATTCTGAAATGGAAATGTCAAACGATTAGTTACTGCTCTGAATATTTTGTCAGAAAAAAGATGGCTATTTGCTAAGTTATATCCTTTTATCTTTGTTTTAATAAAATTAAAGCCAGTTTTTATTTTATTATGCACTAGAGGCAAATGAAAAAAAAGAGTTCAGTACATCTCTGCTGGATATAAATCTATTTAAGCACTTTGTACTCAGCACCCACTGCATGGTACAATTTGGATTTTTTTATACACATACTACTTGAACTTCTGCATAAGATTTGAATGAATCTATAAAGAAAAAATGTTTTTTTTTTAGAAAGGGTAGAAAGTTTATCTTATCCAATTAGTGTTCTGATCTCTCTCCATTATTCACAAGATCATTCCCTTCAGAATTTACTTCCTATGGTTTGATAGAAGACATGATCACTTTTCATGTGGTAAGCCACTTTAAATTATTTGAAACAAAAGCAGAAATTGCTGGCAAAACCTAAGCAGGTCTTGCAGCATCTATGAGAAGAATGTTCTGTTGAAAAGTTACTGGACTCGAAACATTAACTCTGCTTTCTCCTTATAGATGCTTCACTATACTATCTACCTCCGACTTTCTGCTACCTTTACCTGGTCTGGCCTACATCTGATTCCAAACCAGTAGCAGTTGAACTCATAAGTGGCTGAGCAAGCTATTCAGTTGTATCAAACTGCTGTGAAGTCTAAAAAAGCAATGAAATGGAGCTAACCATTCACATCAACCTGGACACTGGTCACGATAATGGCAAGCAAAGACCTGTTGATCCTGGCAAGTTCACCTTATTAATATCTTGGGCAGCTTGTGCTAAAGATCTTGCAGCAAATCATCAGCATTCTGAAACAATAAGTTGCATTTGACCAGAAATTGGCTAAGTGTCACATTTGGTGAATCTCATGGAGCGTTTCTCTCCCTGAGCTCTCCTGAAGCTTCCTTATGCTATTCTCTAAAACTTGATATTTTTCCAATGCACCACACCTCCATGGGTGCCTCACCTGTCCTATCTTCGCTCTCACCAGAGGATAATATACTCATCAGTACAGAGATCTCCTGGAAATCGATACAATTTTTAAAGATCTGCCATACACTAATTCAAGCTATGTCAGTCACAAGTTGCCCTTCACTGTATGCTTAATGCAAGGGATCTAAATACAAACATTTCTCAGCACACATAAGTGGCACAGCTGAAACATTATTGCAAATATAGGTGCACATTCATAAATGTATTATTATTTAGGGATCAAGATACATAAGTATTGTGGACCAGACCAGATGCCCTCAAAATATATTAAGAATCTAAGCCTTGACCCTAACTTTTTCTTATTTAAAGTTAAATGTCAGGTATTGTGTTCCAGATGCAATTTGATTAATCAAACTACTTGACACTAAGCATTATTCAAACACTGCAGTTAAAATACAACAAAAAAGAGGAACTTGGAATAACTTAAGTCTATTGGAAAACTTTATAGAATTATAGATTACTACTAAACAGTAACTGTTCCAATATAGTAACATCCCAAATATACATCATTTGGAAAAAGACAAAAAAAAATCCTTTGGAATAGACAACTTCAGAAAACAGATTGTTTCACATGCAACCCCAGCAGCCCAGGTAGAAAGACATTCAGAACAAATGCAGAGATAACACGTGTACCAGCTGGGAGAGGTTAACTGCCTTCCAATTGGGCTGAGACCCTAGCATCAACTGGTGAAAGCTAAACCTAAAAATCTTGGTTCTGTGGGTGGGAGCCTGATCACATCCTTTAAGGCTACTTCTATTGTTCTAACTGAAAAAAAAACATGGCTTCACACATTCATGGAATCATAGAATCCCTACAGTCTGTAAACAGGCCCTTTGGTCGAACAAGTCCACACCGACCTTCCAAAGAGTATCCACATTGTTAATCTTTTCATAGATGCTCGGCACCTGTCCTCCAATCTCTCTCTGAAAGAAACCATTAAAAGTGAACTGACCTTACCAAATGACATGAAGTAGCGTGAACTGGCACAAATTCCAATTGTAACAGCCTTGAAACATTTCTGGGTTGAGGGTAGTGAGATCCCTGGAAGCAGCCAGTTATATTAAAATTTTACCTGAGATGTTGCCTTGATAGCCACCAGGACAAGATGACTAGTGCCTCTCCCCAGTCCCTACCCAACCCCAACCTCTGCCCCACATGTATACACACTTTAGGTTATAGATCCTGCTTGACTACCTGGCATAGCTCGGTCAACGTTTCCCAGGACAGCTACATTCCGTGGTAACACTGATGGAAATTGAAATGAGGACAATCCACTGTGCCTTCAGTATTTTCCCTTGGATCCTGAGGGAAACCTTCAGCTGTGACATCTTCACACGGAGGCTGTTTAGCAGCCTCTGGAGGTTACTACTGATCCCGGGCTTGCTACGGAACTGAACATACAGAAGCACCTTCGAAATGTTGCTTTCCCTGAAGCATCAGAGGCTGAAGGGCATGGATAGGCTAAATAGACAAGATCTTTTCCCTAGGGTAGGGGGAGTCCAGAAGTACAAGGCATAGCTTTAAGATGAGAGCTCAAAAATTAAAAGGGACCTAAGGGGCAACCTTTCTGTGCAGAGTGTGGTGCGTGTATGGAATGAGCTGCCAGAGGAAGTGGTGGAGGATGATGCAATTACGACATTTAAAAAGCATCTGGATGGGTATATGAAAAGGAAGGGTTTAAAGGGAAATGGGCCAGATGCTGGCAAATGAGGCCAGATTAGGTTAGGATATCTGGTTGGCATGGGCAAGTTGGACCAAAGGGTCTGTTTCCATGCTGTACATTTCTATGACTCTATGTTGCCTTGCAATATCCAATGTGTGATGTTTCCACTGGGTGAACTTATGCTTTCCAGTCAGTTCCAAAATCTGGAATTTTGTGAATTAAGTTTTATCCTTGCCCTCCTCTACTCCTTTGTTCTTCGTATTGCCCAGGGTTGTATTAAATAGAGCTTATTGTCTTAAATAAAGATGTATTTCTCAAGTTTTACATACACTTAACCTGCACATAGGAACCATAGTGTCATACAGAACATGAACAGATCCTTCGGCCAACTTGTTTATGCCAACCAGGTTTCTTTGAGATATATGGCACACGGAATAACAAACAACAGAAATCAAACATCTTGGTCACTTTAGAAATAACTTGCTTTTATAGTTTTGTCTTTAACATAAAGAAACACAATTCAAAAAAGAGGATGATTGATAAGGATAATTGAGCCAAGAATGGAAGGATTAGAAACAGGGGCTTCCAAAGCTTTTGATAAAAATGACTTGTCATCTAGTACCTTCAATGTAGAAAAAATAGCCCAGAAACACAGTCATAAATTAATGCTAATGAAAGGAGAACTATTAAGAGAGGCAGCTAAAAGCCTGGTGAAGCATTGATTTTAAGGAAGGAGTTAATGAAGGAGAGGGAACTAAACAGGCATGGAGGTTTAGGGATGGAATTGTAGATGTAGACATGAATAATTGAAGATAGACTGTTATTGATAAAGCTGCAAATGTGTTGCTGGTCAAAGCACAGCAGGCCAGGCAGCATCTCAGGAATAGAGAATTCGACGTTTCGAGCATAAGCCCTTCATCAGGAATAAGAGAGAGAGAGCCAAGCAGGCTAAGATAAAAGGTAGGGAGGAGGGACTAGGGGGAGGGGCGATGGAGGTGGGATAGGTGGAAGGAGGTCAAGGTGAGGGTGATCGGCCGGAGTGGGGTGGGGGCGGAGAGGTCAGGAAGAGGATTGCAGGTTAGGAGGGCAGTGCTGAGTTGAGGGAACCGACTGAGACAAGGTGGGGGGAGGGGAAATGAGGAAGCTGCAATCCTCTTCCTGACCTCTCCGCCCCCACCCCACTCCGGCCTATCACCCTCACCTTGACCTCCTTCCACCTATCCCACCTCCATCACCCCTCCCCCTAGTCCCTCCTCCCTACCTTTTATCTTAGCCTGCTTGGCTCTCTCTCTCTTATTCCTGATGAAGGGCTTATGCTCGAAACGTCGAATTCTCTATTCCTGAGATGCTGCCTGGCCTGCTGTGCTTTGACCAGCAACACATTTGCAGCTGTGATCTCCAGCATCTGCAGACCTCATTTTTTACTGTTATTGATAAAGAAAGAGGACTGAAGCCAATTCTAAAAGTGAGAAGAGAAGTGGGTAGGTTTAATGAAAGAATTGCAAAGGTTTCCTTTGTTGATGCTTTTTATGATTTCAGATTGACAACAATCTTGTTTCCAAGTTGCATTTATTGGAGCTGTGCTGCATTAAGACCATGCACGGCAAGCCTTCAGTGAGATATCAGTTCCTTCATGCACAAGGTGCATCAGATAAGCTTTTATGACTTGAATGGTGTGGCAGTAAATGAGCTATAGATTTTAAGGTATACCTTGTGACTCGAACTTGACATGCAATGACCTTGTCTGCTGTCACCCGTTAGGATTCTCACATCACTTGCTTTGAGCTAGCAAGGTCTCTTCTATACCATGCATCATCAAAATGAGTGGCTCACACTGAAACAATGTAAATCTTTTGGACATTTCAGGATTTTTTTTCTCTGACAAATGCAAAGGTTGAATGGTTGCTTAAGGCTGCAAAATGTGGCATAGCGCTTGTTAGGCAGCTGCAATTTCCAGGTTACAATCTCAATAATAAAAACAAATAGATGACTCCCCACTTAAAAAACGCCCTTCCATGTTACATTGGTTTGATTTTTGATAATCAAAAAGAAATATAATAAACAATCCAATAAAAACTGAAAATTCCATTAAAGCCCGATAATGAAAGCCAAAGTTAAAAGACATAAGAAAAGCTTTGTTTCTGAACTATTTTATTGAATATTTTAATTACCTTTTTTCAAAGCTGGTATTCCTGTGGATTTATCACATGTTAGGACTTGAGTGTCTTCTGTTGCTGGTTGACAGATGCAAAGACATAAAAAGAATCAAATAATTGTAAGGTAGCTCTGTACTAAAGCTCTTTTTATATCTAAATCCTCATAGTTTTGAGCTTCAGACAACGGAAAACAGCATTCAAACTTGCTGCTTTATTTCTGATCCACTTTATTAGTGATGCCAATAGATCACTGTGAGGCTAGTTGGTCACATTAAACATTGATTTGCTCAGGTGAGAGTGAAGGAAGACTGGAGAAACAAATTGAATGCAGTGAGGAAAGGAGGCAAGATAATAATGAAGACAGAGGAATTTAGGCAATGTTTTTTTAAAGGGAATTGCAGGTGAGGGTAAAAACCTGGAGAGGCAATTCTGTACAGCACCTCAATGAAAAAATGAAGGCTTGAAAAGCACTTTTTCTAACAGGCAAGGAGATCAAAAGTGAAGAACTGATGAGAGGGGTTTCGACCAGAAAGGAAGGAGTTGTGGGGAGAAAAGGAATGCGGAATATAAGAGAGACCTTTGGCTTTGACACAGCACTGGTTGTATAATTGGTGCACAGTGTTCCAGTTTGGATAGAGTGACATGGTGGCTCAATGGTTAGCACTGCTGCCACACAACATCAGGGACCTGGGTCTGATTCCAATCTTGGGCGACTGTCTGTGTGGAGTTTGCACCTTCTCCCCGTGTCTGCGTGGGTTTCCTTTGGGTGCTCCAGTTTCCTCCCACAATCCAAAGATGTGCAGATTAGGTGAATTGGCAGTGCTAAATTGTCCATAGCGTTCAGGGATGTGTGGGTTAGGTGCAGTAGTCAGGGGTAAATGTAGAGTAATAGGGTAGAGGAATAGTTTGGGTGGGTTACTCTGCAGAGGGTCAGTGTGGACTTTTTGGACCAAATGACTTGTTTCCACACTGTTGGGATTTTATGATCATAAACTGACTCTGTGTGTGTGTGTGTGTGTGTATGTATGTGTGTGTGTGAGAGAGATGGTGTTGGGGGGAAGGCAGTGTTAAGAAATTGTCTTCTGCTTGTCCCTTCTCAAGTTTACACAGTTCCTTATCTGGTCTTACCATGAATGACCAGGAGCAAGCTTGAAAATACTTGCCCTGATCCTGTCATTCCACCATCATTCCTGTGTAGATGTCCTGGTATTAGCTATGTAACACTGTCCATGCAAAGAAGGCACTATTTCAATGACATAGTTCACCGACTCAAAGCAAATCATACAGCCTTGACAACACACATACCATGAGAACAAAAAAAACAAAGTGTTTTTCTCTGTTGGTTTATGTCAATATTTCGATATCTTGATGTGGTAGTATCTCATAACATGCTCCAATTCACCTGAGGTCCTATATAAGCTTAACACAATACCAATAAAAGAGAAGATATATTGCCATTTTTACAAATGTTTTTCAATATGTTGTGTATTGCTGCACATAATGTGAGAATAGATCTCACGTTCTCTTAACAAATGCAAATACAACCATTATGACTACACAAAGAGCAGATTTGATTTCTTGAGTTACCTTTAAATTCATTACCATGCAGTAGGTGGAATTAGTAAGGATAGCTCTATCTTCCTCTATCACCATTTGTAATAAGAATTTAAATAATAAATTAGGACTCAGTCTCAATAGCAACCAAGAATGATGTACAAATTAAACATCACATGTATTGTCTGAAATTTTTACAGATTATGACTGTTTTGTTATTGCTTTATATAATACTTATGCTGATTATCTCCTAAACATTTTAGCTTTGTTACCAAAATGGATGGATGCACATTTGAAATTCATTTATATTGAAGTGATTAGTACCAGTGTTAAAGCAGTGAACAAACAAATATCCTAACAGCATGTTAACCATTATTTTGCTGTCAAAGATATCAGTTAATTTCTATATTTGTTTAATAACCATAAAACAATATATTTATAAATTAGAATCATGTTGCCCTGTCAATCTATAATTTTAAATTAAATTTCTGCTTTTGTTTTAGTTCCTGCCATTAGTTCCCTTTCTTGAGCAAGACAGCTTATTTAGCCAATAGGAAGACAGCAAAACAAGTAAAGTTGACTTACTTTCTATAATTTTCTTTCCCTAGTTCTGGGGTCCTGATCTGAGCAACAATTCCACCAATCCATATTTAAGAGTAGATACACCTTCTGACAAGTTATATTTGTTTCATAATGTTATAACATGATTTTGTTTCTGATGTCAGTTCCAATGATTAAAATGAGGAAGGCACTAATTTAACAGGAGAAGCTAGATCATGTGAAGGAATAATGCAGTAGAGGGTGTGCAAAACCATTTTCCAGATTTCATAGTGGAGCATGAAGTATAATGATATGGAGCAACATTAGTTACCATTTTGTTAACTCTTTTTAATATCTTTCCATGTTATTCAAGCATTTTTCCCCAATAATTTCAACTGTTAACTTAATAAAGCAATAGGGATAAACTTTGATCAAAAGTTATTTCTTTCATTTTATGAGTATCCTTGCTAGCATTAGTCATGACACGTTAGGAAATATATTATGTTAAATTATTCTCCCCTAATTCTGAGCATGTTTGACAGTTAAATAGTTTTCATAAACCTGAGAATTTTATAGAAAAAATTGTAAGAATCCCACTTTTGCCATTATTTCTTTGAATAATTAATATATTCACCCCCTCTCTAAAACGATGAATGCATGACTAGATTCTTCGAACAAACTTTAATTCAAGTTACCTTGAGATAAATTCATTCAGGATGCATTTGATTTGTTTGAAAATGTTTGTAAAATTTATCATGATTCTAAATTTATAAATCGTGAAAACCAATCATGTTTGTGGGTGTAGAATATCACAATAATATGGTGATAGAATTATAAAAAAAATTAGAAAGGCATTTAAACTGTAGGAGTAATAGTATACCAATAGTATCAAGATATTTGACTTAGATCATCAGTCATGATATCATGAAATGCTGGAGAGGATTGAGGAGCTGAATGGCCTATTGTTCATCCTATTTTTATACTTTCTCTCCATATTGCCCCAAAGCAGTTCTCTATCTGCACTAACACATTACTTTTACAGAGTGCTTTGAGTATACCTGATACAAGGTGGATTTATAGCTGAATTTCAGCAAAATCTGTCTCATTGTCAAGTTTTTATCTTTTCTGTACTGCCGTTTCTTTTAATTAGGAGAAGGGATTTTAAGCCTTTGTGCGTTGCGTTTAGAAATTGGTTAGATGAAGGAGGGGTAGTATATTCAGTGGGATGGGATGGATTGTAGTTCCCCTGGGAGCTTGATTTCTGACAGGCTGAGGAGGTGTATAGAGTAATGGGAGGTCAGGATGATGGATGGTCAGAGGTGGTGTGGGGGGGAGGGAAGTGTAGGAGGAGATCAGCATTGGAAAATCTGGTGTTTGAGGCTGAGGAATCAAGATCAGAAGCCTAGGTTTGGGTCTGTCCATTGGAGAGTTTAGGGTGAACAGTAACTGCAATCAGGACAATGCTTGGCAATTAACTAATTTATTTTTGGTTTCACTGAGGGCATCAGGGTATGTCAATATTGCAGAGTGTCCCTGATGGAGATCCCCTTATTCGTGTTTATAGCATCATCACATCATCTTCAAGCACAAAGAAAGGCTGTGCCTCCTCTCTGTTCTTACCCAATATGGCAAATGACACATATTTGGCTGGAAGTGCAGGCATGCATCCTGCCTGCTCTTTTTGGATCTTACAACAGTTCTTACTTCCTGAAATTTCCAAGCCACGTTATATTGTCAATATTACAAAAAACAATAAGGATCACTTCAGATGTTTCTAAATAAGTAGGAAGATTCAACACTTTTGTTTAGAGTTAACTAATAAAATGTTCAGGTCTTATCCCTTATATTATCTCTGCTTGTAAAGTTAAATGGATCTGTATTCCAATGGGACTTTATTCACTTAACTCCTTATCTTTTGCAATTCATATTCTTTATTTTGTTAATTACAGATTCACATGTTTGTGGAGCTGTCAATCTTGCCTAAGCAGTGATGAATGAACTTTCATGCAAATACAAAAGATAGGCATGGGGTAAAAAAATGCATTCAGTTCTAATTTTTGTGTAGCCAGGTAGCAAAATGTCTCAGTCCGGGATACAGGCTCATAACAAAAAAAAACTTTATTCTTTCTTCAGAAAATATGGTATGAAACAGCATCCATCTTTTCCATGCTATGTTTTAAACTGTTTACACTAGTCCACACCTCTGAACAGCATCATGTCACTCAGTACATCACCATATCAGAGCTTGCCGCTCACTGGCACATAATCCGCTGAGCCTGGTAATAAGCTTAGGAGCACGTTCATTGAAGACTGACGCTTTAGTCACAAACTGGGAGAAAATATCTACTGGGGAAAGCTGAATTGTTTTTAATCATCTGCTAATCACCAGTAATGAGACCTACTCTGGGGAAGAAAAGAAAAACAGATAGTCAGAGGGAGGTTTTGTTCTTCTCTGCAGAGTAACAGTGAACGAGAGGGCAGCTGTTATTAGGGAAGAAAAGATGTAAAGAAAGGAGGGTTTTGTAAGAACAGATGAAGTTTCTTGTGTGGTAGGCTGTTTTGTTTGCTGAGTATTTTCTTCATTCACAGCTCCAAGCTTCAGATCTTGCAAGCCCTCTCAACAATCTCCACTCCAGTTTTATCAAGGGAGGGGTAACTAAGGACAACAAACATAATCCTGCTGCTGAATCCATTTATAATTAATTCAAAATTACGACAAGAGTGTTTTAATTTTAACATTACAGACTCTATCTTGTGCCGATATTGACTGGTTTAAAAATCTTTTAACAAACAGAAAATGTTGTAAATAAGATATAGAGCTCAAAAGACAGTGCAAATGCAGGAATCCTAGTAAAAATAGTATTTGTTGGATGTGCACAATATGGCAGCAAATCTCAAAAAGGCAGAGAGAAAATTAGGAATAGGGGTTCTTCAATAAGTAGAACCACTTCCCCTTCATCCTCAAAACTGATCTAAAGACAAGAAGCTCTTTCTACTGACAAACGAATTTAGCACGGCATGCAGTTTTCCAGCTAAATAATAATTTTGTGCAATTTTAGCTTTAGCTAAGTTCTCAGTCAAAAGCAGCAAAACCAAATTCATTAATGTTGGACTATGTTACTATTATAATGTAAATGAAAGAAAACTACACATCAATGCACTTAAACCTTCCAAGTGCCTTTACATTCTCAGAATCATTTTGCAAAATTTCACTAGATATTATTGAATACTGTCACCACCAAAGCTAATGGACTGGTCATTATTTATCTCCCTGTCTGTAGACCTTGCTGTGTACAAATTGGCTGCCAGGTTTCCTATCAAGCAATATCTAAAACTGTTTATTTTCTTCCCATGTGAAATGCTCTTAAAAAAATCAGTGTTGTGATACCAAAATAAAACTGAAACATGCTTTAAAATAGCCTGTGAAAGCTGTACATTGCAAAGCTCATATTCTGACCCTTTGACTTTCATTCCTTTTCTAGCTTGTTGTTTCATCTGTAAGGTGGAGGTAGAGGTGCCACTGTTTGTCTTAGCAGGTAAAATTGTCACAGGACCAAAGTCACCGTTCATTGCTTGGCCTGTCAATCATCTGCAATTGGTGACTGAGTAGTGCTGACAGGGAGAAGTGAGGTCAGAGTGTAGATGCTAATTTTGCATTCATCTATCAGATTTCTCAAAATCAATTTACAACTTGATAATTGAGTCAAGTTTATTTTGCTGCCCTGAACACAATAACATTTCTATATGTAAGAAACCAGTGATTCATACTGTAATGAAATAATCTGGGTGGTGGTGGTGGGGGTGGGGGGGGGGGGGGGTGGGGGGGTTGGGGAGACAGTCCAGAAAAGTAATCTCCCTACTTCAAATGAAAGTTTCAAGTTGGTGCTGCTCCCTTTCATTTAATACTTCAGAAAGGAAAAATTCCAAAGGGAAAAAAAATCTCAACCCTGGGCTTGGATTACATGATAGATCCCTGCTGTTTTTCAATGCATATTAAAAATAGGATTTGAATCTGTGTCTGGACCAACCGAAAGTGGAAATAATTACATTTTAAAAGGTGCTGCTTAATATTTAATATCTGTCAATTGAAAATTGATGCTTTGAGATCTCATTCACTGAAATTTTGTTATCCTGGTTAATTCACCTCTAGATCACTTCTTCTCCTAGTCTTTCTTGTCAGGTCACTGACCCAGTCAGATGTGCATTTATTTAGTCTGCAGTACAAGCTGGATGGAGGCTACACTTGTTATCATTCAGACCAGTTACAGTGTTACATGGTCACTCCGATCTCAAGTTCAATAATTCCAAATTATCCATCATTTTCTGTCATGCCTTAATGAATTTGTCAAGACCTACTACTCTTCGCTTATAAACTTCCCCCATTCTTTGGTGAGGAACAGTGGCTTTGTTAATTTTATCAATGATTAAATGACACTGGGTTCTGATGTACGTTTAATGTTTTTGGTACCAGACAGCCAAGATGCTGACAACAGCACCGCCTATAGGACAGGGATTGCATACTTACATGATGTTAACCCATGCAAAATATCCCCCTTGTGTCAAATACCAAGAGAATGTTGATGATTTTGAGAATTATCCTTCCAGGCACAAAGATTCTTTGTTTTTGTGCTTGCACTGTTTGATATTGCAGTACATTTCACAGATACTACAACAAACACATCAGGAACACTTAGCAATGACTGGTAGTATTCATGTCTCCATGTTTCATTAAATTATTCCTCACATAATATAGCTGGCTAGTATTTTCAGGGTTTTGGGGGGCTAAGAGATACCTAGTTAGTTTACTTTGATTTAGATTTCTAAAAGTTGTTGATTACAATTTCAATCATCCTTAATGATCAATAGTAAATGAATTAAACAACTTTCCTGGCAAATTATTCCTAAACATACAACTGCTCACATATCTATTCGACTATTCCACATTAGCCTGGACAATACCTTGCCCTCTTCCTATTCTCATAACATTCGTTTTGAACCTGTCTCTATTGTCATTCCAAGAAAGTCTTAAAATCAATAATAAAGAAGGAGAATGCATAGTTCTCTATTCTTCCTGAAAAGACAAAGCTCTTGATCATCCCCTCCAGCCAGCATTTCTCCTCCAAACCTCTTCCACCATTCCCCACAACCCCCCCCCCCCCCCCCCCCCCCCCACCTGCCACCAAAACCCCTCCCCGGTCATCCACCCCAGCATTAAGCCAGAGTCTACTGACTGTGGTTATATCTTGTCAAAAACAGAACCGTGAAAGTTGGCATCAGCAAACTCCATTCCAAGAGGTGTCATGCTGTTTAGACAAAATGTCTTTCCAGCACTAACTGTGCTTCAGCAACATGCACTGGGTATATAAATGTGAAGAGGCTGCCAATGCTTTCCTCTTGGCAGAGCAGATGTCAGTCAAGCATCCCAAACAGACAGGGCCCAAACACTGCAGACACCAAATGTGTGGGATGTAAAGGGAGGGCAGATATAACACTGGCAGCTGAGAGGTTCAGTTTATCCTCTGCAAGGAAGCCTCGGGCCTTTAGAATATTTTATTCTGACTTCTGACTATATTATCTTATGTTTTTAACAGATGAATTGTAATTCACAGCTCTGAGGAGATTGCAAAGCTGCCTGAAACCCTGGAACAGCTGCAGGAACACAGCAAATTCTTCTCTCTGTGGCTTCATGGATATTTGTCACCCTTCTCTTTTATCACATCCAGAGCGACAGCTTACAAAAGCTGTGACTTTGGTCAGGGATAATCTCACTTTCTCATGAAGCAGGAAAATCCTGAGCATTTCGGCGCTATTGATAACCCTTGTGCTTCTTTTCCACAAAAGACTGATGACTCCAGCAAGCTTGGGAGACTGCAGATAATGGGATTGACTTGGTACTTAAATCTCAGTGAACCAGGACAGCATAAGTAATTAGTGAATTGGATCCATACCGGGGTGCTAATGATGGCTAATACAGCCCAGTGTTGGTCTAACACTTGCAAGATGCACATCCATCTCACTCAGATAAAATGTAAGAAACACAGTAAGATTTATTTCTCATGAAGTGTACACACCCCTACTTGCCCCCAACCTCTTGTTCCCTCAAAAAATCTAATTTTCTGGAACAGACAGGCGACCGACTAAGTGCCTGTTCCTTTACAAGGGTCCATAATGACTATGATACTTCTGGTGCTTTTTAATTAAGTAGGGCTAATTAAAAGCAACCACGTATTTATCTTAGGTTGCTGTTCTGATTAAAACCAGACAATACGCTAACCAGTATGGGTTGTTTACCCAGCTAGCTCAAGATATGTCAAATCTAACTCAGAGTAGAGTAAATGACCTGTCATTAAAGTCAAACTCAAACATGAGGGCCCAGTTTAAAACGTCCTGAATGAAATATTTCTAGAATTAAGTCTTACACATCTTTGGCTCAATAATACAAAAGATTAGAATAATCTGTGCACAGTTAAAATTCAGAATAGAACAGTAGTCATAAAATCCCATGCAGTTAATGTGCATCTTCTGCAAGAAATTCAAGTGATTGCAGTTCTACAGAAATTGTAACTGTCTACTATAGTCTATATAATTTCATCAAAAGTGCATTGACGCAAATGGGGGAAAAAGTACTGATGTGGTTAATGCTATGCAATAGAGATTTTGATTTGAGAGGCATTATACTCCAGCTATACAATATGTATCATGATTTTGGAACCTGTGGAAAAGCATGTTCTTGTCAGAATTTTCAACAGAATTTTAAACGGATGTCTTACTAATAATAAAATTATAAACACTGGCGGACCTGAGATTGTTATAGAACAGAGAATTTTGGTAAAATATTGCTATCCTTTGATGTACTTGCAGTGGTTTTTTTTCGTTTTTCTTAGTAAAATTTAGATTTGTCTGAAATATCTCAAAGGTGTGAAAAATTGGGACTGGATTACATGTGACAAGACCACACGACAGGTTTTAAGATTGATAAAAGCTTCAGGCTAAATTATTCCAAAACAAATGCATGTTGTTTTGTGGGACGGACACATCATTTCTATTTCTCCTTAAAATGAACAATAGTTTAAAACAATTTACATAATCTACTGCATTTCCAGCACTGATTTTCAGTTCGATGAAAGACAGCTAAATTAGGTCGATGCATCTGACTCTGGAATGGTCTGTGTGCATTGCAGTTACGGGTCTAAAACCTGTAGCTCATCTGTTAGTTCTACTTTCCCCTGCTTGGTTCTGACTGGAATTCACTTGTCAAGGAGAAAACCAGGTACATACAAGGTTACATGCAAGCACACTGATCCTCCAGGCAATTACACACACACAAAAATCGTTTAGAGTATTTGCTCATTCAGCATTTAAAGCAACTCAAAGTAAGTTTGTAAGTACTGTTATATCTAAAACCCACTTCCACTCACCACCGGAGCACTTTGTAGACTCGGTTTGACGTCGAGTTATATTTTCTATGCGGTGCTAAACTCTAGTGGTTTCCGACTGACCCCTCCAGGGAATCTCGCAGCGACGCTAACATTGCATTCCGCATACAGCCCCAGACAAGTTTTCCCCAACCTGCTTTTACATACCTAGGTGTCTACAAACAACACAAGGACTGCGAAATAAAGCAGCTACGACTTGTGCTCTTGTAAATTGAATAGATATGAAACGAAACTGGCGACAGCGTGTTCTTGAAGGGTACAGCTTCTGTTGCTTTAACCCTGAAAGTCAACTACCGCTTTGAGATTCAACTTATTTCTCAAATGATTTGGTTCCACAATATAACTGCGAGTGAGACTGTTGGTTCAGTTTTGACACGCTTCGACTATGGAGCGCCGAGATTTACTCAAAGATTTCCCTCCCAGTCCAAACCACAGTCCGACCCTTTTTTTGTCTATCAGGAACAGAACTTCAATATTTCAACGGGATAAAAATTAGCAGTGAATTACAGACGATTGATGCTTTATACTTTATAAAAGATCACCTCCACTTGATGCCATAGTTCCCAAAAGTAACCGGTGCTGGGGATACGGGAACATTATTTGAAATTGGACAAAAGAAAGTCAGATTCAATTTGTGTTGTTTTCTTAAACAGAGCGATCTCTGTTTTTTTTATTGTGGAGGAAGAGGGGGTGAAATGGTGGATCACCTCAGCTGGTTGAGTTAACTAGGCTGGAAATAGACGGTGAGGGGATAGACAGTAAAAATGTTTTTCACAGGAATAGGCCTCTTGTCAATTGTCTGTGTTGCTGTCAATTTAATTCCCAGTCATTCTTTAGCTGCAGTTCCGATTGTTCACCAATCTAATTTACAACAGGAGGTTCAGGAAAAGTAGATTACAATTGACAAAGACTGTTTTCTCAAGGTGAGTCAAACATCTTGGATGTGTACAGCAGGTTCGGTTATTTTTTTTGAAGATTACAGCTTTGTTTTGGTTTAAAAGAGAATGGAGGCTTGGACAGAGAGAGAGAGAGAGAAAAATCTTACCGCCGTTTCCAAATGCAATATACTGAGACAGATCCAAGCAGCTCGAAGCACTGCTTTGATAAAGTTGGGTTGTGTTTTAAAGTCACCAGAATTCAAACGCCAAGTTTATCCACAGCTCCAACAGTTGGTAAAACTGCAAAGCGCAGAAAAAGCGCGCCTGTAATTAAACAAAAGGAACTGCAGCCCTTAGAATTGAAACTGGGACTTAAACCACATCTTAGTTTTACCGTTTTCCCTGAGTGTGTGCGTGCGTTTTTTTTTCTGGTGATCTATTTCACAGCAACGATACATGATGTCCCAAGCGGAACAATGACAGCACATTATTGTGCAGAGAGGGTGACTAACAGATGCCAGTGCCCTCATGGATAAGTGTGTTAGTGAGCTACAAGACACTAATCCAATCGAGTAGCTCAAATACCATCGTAAACCACAAGAATACTGCTTCCCCGCAGACTCAAAGAGTTTATCCAGTGAGTAATTGAGGCACATAGCTCAGTAACGCCCCATATTCAATCCTCACACAGTTTGTACTGAGCAAGGTGATGTCAGTCGAGATGGTGATATGAACACCACAGTTGGTTTTAGCATCCCTGCGTTCGGGAACTGAACTGATCAGAATTCCTACTTGAGATCACTGACCTCTGCTACAAGTACCCATTCAGGGTCTGTTCAAGTAGGAGCAGGGACAGACGTAACTGTTATGCTAACTCTTATCAGTACCTGGCCAGAGGACCGAAAGGTGAGCCATAGCCAAGTAAAAGGAACACGTGTAACACTTGGAGGAGCAGTCTGTTTTAAAAAATGTTCAAAATGGCTTTCAGGATACATATTTCTGGTCCAAGTTATTTCAAACACCATATTGGTCAGGGTGTTAGTGAGTACACAGTGAACATGCACTGATATATGCAGTGTTGTTGATCATGTGAACAAGCATGCAATACTAATTCAGCACCAGTACAAAAACTTTGGAGTGCTCCAATGAACCATCTTCCTTAATCCTGCACATTAGAACATTTAACAGTAGATAGGACTCACCTCCAAACTCATACCAATTATTGGGATCCTCAACCACATTCAGGTTAATTGCTGATTGATTTCCAGTGTCTAGAAGTGTTTGGTTCTTTTGTTTTAGTTATTTAGAGCTGCTAGAGTTCATAGGGCATGACATGGCAGGTGCTAAAGGATTTGATCCTGATATCTTGGATCCTTCACAAAGCAGTTGCTACCAGATTTGGGTGCACAAGTAGCACTCTCTTGAGAATGATCATAATCACACAGATCAGGACAAGGTACTGGAAGAGGGAGGTTCTGAACAGGAGGCTATTTCAGGTTTTGAGGGGTTATGCTCCAAATGAGCATCAATAAGTGTGCCTGCCAATTTGCATCTTGAAACCTGAGTGCAGGCTCATTGCAGCTTGATATACATATTGAAAGCAGCAAAGAAGTTGACCATAGCCATGAATGTTCGCACATTGGGCTTAATCAAAGACACAGTTGAATGTCATCACAGCATCTCACAGTTTGCCATTTACTTTTGCATAATGGAAAATACTGATGTCCTCGATGCAAAGTTAGTTTTAACTGTTGCTAATCTCTGCTGAGCACTCAGTACCTGAACAATACTGTTAACTCTTGTTGCCTACTGCTGTCCATAAAATGGCAGGCAGTACAGTGTTGATGTGTTATCTGCATTAGGAGTAATCCTGCATCATGATTTCTGTACGCACATTGGAGGACTGTTTAATTTTGTCTTCAACAACTCCAAATAAAAAGGCAATGAAGCCTGGTAGCACAGTAGTTAGCACTGCTGTCTCACAGCACCAGGGACCCAGGTTTGATTCCAGCCTCAGGTGACTGTCTGTGTGGAGTTTGCACATTCTCCCCATGTCTGCATGGGTTTCCTTCTACAGTCCAAAGATGTGCTGGTGCTTTTGCCATGGTGTTCAGGGATGTGTAGGTTAGGTATATTAGTCAGAGAGAATGGGGCTGGGTGGGATACTCTTTAAATGGTTGGCATGGACTAGTTGGGCCAAGGCTTGTTTCCACACCGTAAGGATTCTATGATACAGGGGCATGTTGGTTTATTGTAATGTGTACTGAAGTACAGTGAAAAGCTTTATTTATGATCCGCCTATACTGCTCATGGTAAGCAAAGATGTGCAGATCAGAAAGGCTTAGACAGAGGCATGCAAATTACATTGCAAAGGGTGTGTGCTGGGTGAGATCAGCATTATTTGAGGCCAGAGAATCCTTTTATCAGTCTAACAATGACCTACAAGAAGCTATTCCTGAACCTCCGCCAGCTAGTCCACACAGGATCTGAGTGCTCCGCTGCGAACACTGTCTGGGCACATTGCTTTTCATGGGTTGACTCTCAGGAAGACCGATCTAAGGTTTGTAGAAATTCCACATCAGAACTTGCTAACCCATGCCATTAAAATGAGAATGTGAGAAGATATAGGTTGGGAAGTGCAAAAATGGAATTCTGATGCCAATTTTTTAAAAAATCCAACAAGTCTAAAGAGCAGGTTATTTCTGTTCATCATCTGAACTACAGAATATTAACAGCACAGAATCATCCTATTTGGCAAATCAAGCCTGGATCTTGTGTCCACTGTGAGACAGCAGTGCTAACTCTGATGCTTTTCACATCAGAGAGCGGCGGGAGCTGGGCGGCAGTGAAGGCAGAGCGCAAAGCCGGTCGGGAAGGTAAATGATTGTTATTAGAGTGGGTGTGTTCTAGACCCCAGGTCCTACAAAGTAGGGTCTCCCTCCATCCCTCCTCCTCTAACCTAAATTAAAAGTCCACAGACTTGCCCCAAAAAGAGGGTCCAAGGAAGTTCCCGTGGATTGAAGAGTGAGGCTTTAGCTCAGAAGTCTTTGACAAGGAAGTTGAGTGAAGATACCCAGCTTAGTATCATCAGCAAATTTGCTAATGTTATTGCTAATACCATCTTCTATATCATTAACATAAATTGTAAAAAGCTGTGGTCCTGGTACTGATCCCTGCGGTACCCCACTTGTCACTGCCTGCCATTCCGAAATGCAGTCGTTTATCACTACTCTTTGTACACGTGCTATCGTAAAGACAGACTGACGGGCAGAGGGGGTGGGGTGGCCATGTTGGTAAGGGAGGAGATTCAATCCCTTGTGTGGGGGACCTAGATTCAGGGGATGTAGAGTCAGTGTGGATAGAGCTGAGAAATACTAAGGGCAAAAAGACCCCTTTGGGAATTATCTACAGGCCCCCAAACAGTAGTCTGGATGTCGGATGTAAGTTAAATCAGGAGCTGAAATTGGCCTGTTGCAAAGATGTTACTACAGTTTTTATGTGGGATTTCAACATGCAGGTAGACTGGGAGAATCAGGATGGTATTGGACCTCAAGGAAGAGACTTTGTGGAGTGCCTCAGAGATGGATTCTTAGAACAGCTGATGCTGGAGCCTACCAGGGAGAAGGCAATTCTGGATCTAGTATTGTGCAACAAACCAGAATTGGTCAGGGACCTCGAAGTGAAGGAGCCATTGGAAAGTAGTGACCATAATACAATAAGCTTCAATCTGCAATTTGAGAGGGAGAGGGTACAATCGGAAGTGACAATATTTCTGTTGAATAAAGGGAACTATGGAGCTATGAGGGAGGAGCTGGCCAAAGTTCAATGGTGCAATACCTTAGCAGGGATGACAGTGGAGGAACAATGGTGGATATTTCTGTGTATAATGCAGAAGTTGCAGGGTCAGTTCATTCCAAAAAGGAAGAAAGATCCTAGGAGGAGGCATGGGTGGCCGTGGCTGACGAGGGAAGTTAAGAAACATATAAAGTTAAAAGAGAAAAAGTATAACAATGCAAAGATATGTAGGAAAACAGAGGACTGGGAGCTTTTAAAGAACAACAAAGGATTACTAAGAAGGAAATACGCAGAGAAAAAATGAGGTACGAAGGTAAACTGGCCAATAATATAAAGGAGGATAGTGAAAGTTTTTTTAGGTATGTGAAAGGCAAAAAAATGGTTAAGACTAAAATTAGGTCCTTGAAGACAGAAACAGGGGAATATATTACAGGGAACAAAGAAATGGCAGAAGAATTGAATTGGTACTTCAGATCTGTGTTCACTGGGGAAGACACAAGCAATCTCCCTGAGGTAACAGTGGCTGAAGGATCTGAACTGAACGGAATTTATATTTGTCAGGAATTGGTGTTGGGGAGACTGTTAGGTCTGAAGGTTGATAAGTCCCCGGGACCTGATGGTCTACATCCCAGGGTACTGAAGGAGGTGGCTCGAGAAATCGTGGATGCGTTGGTGATTATTTTCCAGAGTTCGATAGATTCGGGATCAGTTCCTGCGTATTGGAGGGCGACTAATGTTGTACCACTTTTTAAGAATGTTGGGAGAGAGAAAGCAGGAAATTATAGACCAGTTAGTCTGACCTCAGTAGTGGGAAAGATGCTGGAGTCTATTATAAAAGATGAAATTATGACACATCTGGATAGTAGTAACAGGATAGGTCAGAGGCAGCATGGATTTATGAAGGGGAAACCATGCTTGACTAATCTTCTGGAATTTTTTGAGGATGCAACTCTGAAGATGGACGAGGGAGACTTTCAGAAAGCTTTTGATAAAGTCCCACATAGGAGGTGAGTGAGCAAATTTAGGGCACATGGTACTAGGGGCAAAGTACTAACTAGGATTGAAAGTCGGTTGGCAGAGAGGAAACAAAGAGTAGTGATAAACAGCTGCATTTCGGAATGGCAGGCAGTGACCAGTGAGGTACCGCAGGGATCAGTACCAGGACCACAGCTTTTTACAATTTATGTTAATGATATAGAAGATGGTATTAGCAATAACATTAGCAAATTTGCTGATGATACTAAGCTGGGTGGCAGGGTGAAATGTGAGGAGGATGTTAGGAGATTACAGGGTGGCCTGGACAAGTTAGGTGAGTGGTCAGATGCATGGCAGATGCAGTTTAATGTGGATAAATGTGTGATTATCCACTTTGGTGGCAAGAACAGGAAGGCAGATTCCTACCTAAATGGAATCAATTTAGGTAAAGGGGCAGTACAAAGAGATCTGGGTGTTCTTGTACACCAGTCAATGAAGGTAAGCATGCAGGTACAGCAGGTAGTGAAGAAGACTAATAGCATGGTGGCCTTCATAACAAGAGGGATTGAATATAGAAGCAAAGAGGTTCTTCTGCAGCTGTATAGGGCCCTGGTGAGACCACACCTGGAGTACTGTGTGCAGTTCTCGTCTCCAAATTTGAGGAAATACATTCTGGCTATTGAGGGAGTGCAGCGTAGGTTCACAAGGTCAATTCCTGGAAAGGCGGGATTACCTTACACTGAAAGACTGAAGCGACTGGGCTTGTATACCTTTGAGTTTAGAAGACTGAGAGGGGATCTGATTGAGACATTTAAGATTATTAAAGGATTGGACACTGTGGAGGCAAAAACAATGACTGCAGATGCTGGAAACCAGATTCTGGATGATGAAGGGCTTTTGCCCGAAATGTTGATTTTGCTGCACTTTGGATGCTGCCTGAACTGCTGTGCTCTTCCAGCACCACTAATCCACTCTGGAGGCAGGAAACATGTTTCCGCTGATGGGTGAGTGCCGAACCAGAAGACACAGCTTAAAAATACAGGGTAGACCATTTAGGACAGAGATGAGGAGAAACTTCTTCACCCAGAGTGGAATGCTCTGCCCCAGAGGGCAGTGGAGGCCCAGTGTCTGGATTCATTTAAGAAAGAGTTGGATAGAGCTGTCAAGGATTGTGGAATCAAGGGTTATGGAGATAAGGCAGGAACAGGATACTGATTAAGGATGATCAGCCATGATCATATTGAATGGTGGTGCAGGCTCGAAGGGCAGAATGGCCTACTCCTGCACCTATTGTCTATTGTCTATATGTGCTACTAATCCCATATACCTGGTCACCAATTGCTGAGGATGACTTGTTCTTCACCTGATGATTATTCAACCTAACTTAAGGATTTTTAATCAATGGAATTTATTGTAACCATTTAATAGCATCATCAAATCAATTCAACATGATGCAAAACTTAACTACAAAAAGTTACCATGACCTAGGACCTAACAGAATCTCTCGAAATCTAGGAGTTAAGAGACCATATAAATATTTATTATCATCTATGTATTATAAAGCAGAAAATAAAAGTTAGTACAAGGCAAATCCATTTGCTGCAAGCTTTAACATTCCTAATTCTCCAAACTATTTCCACGTGTTTAAAGTAATGAGGTTGGTGCTATTAGAGTGGGATTGTTTAAAGGTGAGAAGTTTATTTTCTGTTGTTTCCGGGAGTCATGACATTGTATATGCAGTGAAGGATTTATGTAACAAAGCTGTGCTTGTAGGTGGCGGTGCAAATGTCTCAGTGTTCAGACTGGTGAATGATTTACCCAAAGGCACAAGGGGTTCACAACTAGTTCACCAGATCTTGGGACGAGAATATTGACACTGCTGTTGGGATGTCGTATGTGCTAATAATCCACACAAATTATAAGAATGAAACAGTTTTAATTTCACTGGGATTCAATATTTGACTGATATTTTAAAATGAAATATGGATGATAAGATAAATTAACAGATACTTACACCAATCATGCTTACTTAAATATTCAAATTATTTAACTGTATTGCTTACAGTTTAAGAACTGAAAATAATTTTCTCTTGTGAAAACCATGCTGAAAATTGAAATAGAAATGGTGTTATTATCTATGACAGCCTCATTTTCTTTTCGACACTTTTTTTAAACCTGCAGCCCCCCCTAGTGGCTCATTATTCTTTATAACATATTTTAGACATACTGTCAAAGATAGTTTCATGCTAACAGCCATTCCATTCTTCCCTGTAAAAAAGATTCAAAATTTGGTTTTGAATGGTGACATATGGCAGAATAAAACAAAAAAGGAAGATACTGTACAAAGTGGCAAAAATTAGGTGGAGTGTGATGAACTTCCAAAATAAATCAAAATGGATTATCCATCAAGATTGTATTTGATTCCAGTTAGTTGTTGGGTTTGTTTTTAAGTTTTAATTTTGATTAAACTCAATGGACTGAACATATGGTTTCACTTTGTATTTAAATATTAACAAATTAGTTTGGCATCCTGTTATACACAGTGTATGAAAATGGGAATTTTGCCAAGATAAAGTTAAAACACAGTCCAGACTATTTTATTTTGAAAAGAATAATAGAATTAAACAATATATTTTATCAGATCATGTCTTATTTTTGTTTATTTAATATAGTGCAATATTCTAAAGATCAATGCCATGAAAATACTTCAACTGCGTTAGACAAACAAATTGTGATTAAACCCCAGCATAACAAAATAAATATGTCCATTGTATTTCAAGAGAAAAAAGTTAGATTAGATTCCGTCCAGTGTGGAAACTGGCCCTTCGGCCCAACAAGTCCACACTCACCGTCCGAAGAAGAACCCATCCAGACCCATTTCCCTCTGACTAATATACCTAACACTATGGACAATTTACCACAGCCGGTTCACCTAACCTGCACATCTTTGAATTGTGGGAGGAAACTGGAGTACATGGAGAAAACCCACACAGACACAGGGAAAACACACAAACTCCACACAGACAGTCACCTGAGGCAGGAATGGAACAAACCCTGGTGCTGTGAGGCAGCGGTGCTAACCACTGAGCCACCAAATTGATAATGACTCCATATATTTTATGCATTGTCAGAAATAATGGTATAAGATCATTAAATTGGTACTTGATAAACTATATTCAACTATTATTTGATATAACAGAAAAGATATAGAAAACCATATTTTTGTAAATTAGTAAAAGACCACTCATGAGGATTTATTTTTTAAACATCTGCCATTCAGTATTACAATTTTGGAGTCCAAGAAATAAATTCTATAACAACCAGCTTGTCTTCCATCTACTGTTACCAATTTCTGAATTCTGGAATGGGTTGCAGCTTGATTCATTGTAATATTAATAAATATTAGTCTTCATAATTCTGTTATTACATTCTGAATATAAAATGTTAGGCCCTATTTAAGGTAACTACTTGTTTAGAAAGATCCTTTTCCACATATGTGGAAAATTGCCATGTGTATGAATGATATCAACAGAGGTGAGCTTGCAAATGGCAAAGAGATGGGAGCCAAGGATAAGGATGTGTCCTTGAGGATTTCTGAAATATGAAAAGTGAGTAATTGGCAGGGATGCTACAGTCAGTTAATTTGGAGGGTAGTCAAGTGAGAGCAAGCTTAAGGGTCAAAATGGAAGGGGATGGTGTGTTCAATTGTATATCAGGTTGGAGCAAGGTCAAACTGGATGAAGGTGGCTCATGTGACACAGCTACATTCACAGAAGATTTGTAAGAAAATCTACTGTGTCTTCATTCCAGGTTACTAGTTCCAAATCTGCTCTAGAGATTGCTTCAGGTTCAATATCACCAGTCTTATATCCATTTGTCCATGAGCCTTATAATCAGGAGTTGATATTTACTGCCCAATATCTAGATGCATTACAGTATCACCCAGGCACATATCAATAAAACGGCCTTGTTATAACATTGAATGTGCCTTCACATACGTTTCTTCAATCCTCCAAAGGTTGGGCAAACTAACACTGTCATGAGATAAAATCAGATATGACTTCAAAATCAATTCCCTCAATTTAATTCATCCCTTCGTCATAGTTTGACTCTTATTGTGAAAACAATTTCTGTTTTCTCTGAATCTTTCTTTTTAACAGGAAGCAGCTGAATTAGTCGTTTTTACAAAGTACTCAAATTTGAGCCTCAACCATCTGTTTCTTACTTTTGCCTCCTATCTGATCAGGAAGGTAGAAGTCTGACTTCCGACAAATTTCCTTTTATTATGATCATGGTAAATATAGACAATCAATATTCACCTTCCATTATCTGATTGTTAATACCTGAAATCTTCTATGCATTAATTTCTTTTTTCGAAAAAGGACAACCAGAGCTCTAAAATGGCTGTTATGATTACCTGTCCATAGCGTGAGGCACACCCAGAAGTTCAGCGTGAGATTCAGAACTAAAAAATTTGCACTCCTTAATTTGATTCACGCTTGTATTGTAAGTGCATATCTCAGATCTCAAAGCTTGTCTGCAATTGTTTAATTTGGAAAGACAAGAGAGCCTGACTTGGTAACATGTAAAATGAACCATATTTCAGTAGCTGTGTGACAGAGCATAAGGAAAGAATGTGAAATGGTAACTGCAAGGACTCAACGACTCTTGCTTCCCCACTACGTTAAGCCTGTTCAAAAACAACTCTTGGTGAGAAAACAAACTGGGGAAATATATAATTCACTGAGAACTCAAAAATAACTCCAAACTTGATCACTAATAAGCATACCAGAAGCAAAGCAAGTAAGAGCTGGATTAGGTCATTCATCCCTTCGAGCCTGCTCTACATTTAACATGATCATGTCTGGACATCCAACTCAGTACCCTCTTCCTGCTTTCTCCCCATATCCTGTGATTGCTTTCGCCCTGTGAACAATATCTAGTTATTGAAAACATTCAATATTTGCCCTCTGTGGCAGAGAATTGCGCAGAGAATACAAGAGATAGACACAAAGTCAGCAAAGGGGCATGAACAGCCCTATGCAATGGGATCAGAGAATTGTGATATATGAATTGGCGTGGTGGGGCATTAGAGGGGATGTAAATTGTGAGTGCTAGAAGACTGTTTTGTATGTCCTCCCATTTAGAAAGATATAATATTCTTTTGGATCTGTTCTTCTGACACATTTAGAGCACCCTTTGTTATGAAAAGATATGCTTTTGCGTGATAAGTGCATAAAGGGCTTGGACTGGCAAAGAATTGTCCGAAACAGGATGAGTTTTAAAAGTGCAGGGTATTTCAGCGTTTCTGTTGATGTAAAACTAATATGGGATTTCGGCTGCACAACTACTTCTCAAATAATCATATTCACGTGATACCTATCGATCGTGCCAACTGCTGATTGAATGGAAAACTTTGTGCACATAAGAGATTAAGCATTAACAGGTTAAATATTTAATCAAAATGCCTGTTTTCGCAAGGGATTAGGTGATGAATTTCATTGTCTTTTATTAACAAAAATTATTTTTTCTAATAAATACATCACACATTTTCAAGAAGGACATAGATATGAGCTCCGAGGACTAAATTGATTAAAGAGCAGGGCACTGAGTAGAATGGTCAGCCATGATCATATTTAATGGTGGGATAGGCTCAAAGGGCTGAATGGTCTACTGGTATTCCTACTTTCTTTGCTTCTGTCATCAGTAAACACTGTCAGAAGCCCCTGAGGTTTACCATCAGGTGAGTTGTATTGATCATATTCGTCATGTTAAGTGAGATGGCACCAGGTGAAGAAAGTGCTAAGGGTCGTGTGTAGGAAATGCATATTAGAATGACTTGGCATTGGGGCTATAAAAGGCCATTAGGCTGATAGGTGGCATAGAATGGCACAAGTGGTGTAAGGGTGGGAAACGTAAGGTTATAAAGTGCCATGACTGTGGATAGATCAGTTTTTGGTGGGACAGGGATCATAACAGGACATAGGAGATAAGTAATTCAGCAAAACATGTCAGAAGGGCTATAAATAGCAGAGGGAGACATGAATGGTAGAGGGCTTGTGCATTGGGGTGCAGGAAGCAGTTGAGTGAGAAGGATGAATTTTTAAATTATTCTTTCCGTTTAAAGTTTGATCACCGTGCTGGAACTTTGAGACAGGCTTCTGACCAGCCTGTCTTGGGAACAGATAGCCTTTTTGAACATACAGCCCAATCTGCAGAATCACAAGCAGCCACTTTTAAATGTCACTTCTTCCGGCTCCGGATACCTGCCCTCGGAACATATAATGGGATCACTGCAGTAATTACCTGTGAAAAATAATTTTATTTAGCAGTATATATATTCACCTTTCGATTATCCCAGGTTAGAAGTAGTAGACAAACCCCACAATTAGTTGTAAAACATGAGCTTACTAACAGGGAACTTTTTAACAAATATATTAATTGGCATATTTTTTCTTGATGCAGACAAAGAACAATCAAAGATTAAATAATTTTCTCAAATAAACTTCAGCTTTTAAGAAAAAAGACAAGCAATCTGATACAACTGCCAATTATTTGACAATTGAACAAAGTAATATTAGTGTTTTATACAGCAGACACTCTGTTGAGGTAGCTTAAAGGAAATTAAATCAATGGATCTAATACACTGGGATTCCACATACCTGTTCAATTTTGATTGTTATGTAGGAGTTAATAAGACAAGTCACTTTTAGCAAAATAAACTGCTCTACATATTTTATAAATCTTGCAAATAATGACTATTTTAAGGTTTTCTTTGCATCAATTGCACTTAAGGTAGAAATGATTCCAAAGCAAGATGATATGAAACTCTCAGATCAAAATATGTTTTTAAATCATAATTTTTTAATTCACAAGATGTGACCTACATTGACAAAGCCAGCCTTTATTCGCCATTCCTAATTGCTTTTGAGAAGACAGTGGCCAACTGTCACTTGAACTACTTTCATATATGTGGATAAAGGACACCAACAATGTTATTAGTTGTGGAGTTTCACGATCTTGATCCAGCGAGAATGAAGAAACAGAGGTATATTCCCAAGAAAGGATGGCAAACAACTTTGGGGTGATGGTATTCCCCTGTTTGTGTTGCCTTGATTCTTCCAGATGATAGGATTGCAGGTTTAGGTGTTGCAGTTGAAGAAACCTTAGCAACTTATTGCAATGTATCTTGTAAATTTAATCCACATGGCTGCTGAGCAGTCCTCACTACTATCATTGTATTGTATAAGATTATCAGCATTATTGCTCACCATGGGGTAATTTTGCTTTTAGAGTAGAGATCTATAATGCCAGCTTGGTCTGAAATCCTAGTGGAAAACAATTTGTTAGTAGAATGAGAAGAGACTGTTGTCTTAAATAAGATGCAGTTTATTGCATGTTGACATCTTTACACTGATTACACTGATATGATAGACAGACTATGAGGAGAATCTCAGTCTAGGTCATATTCCTTTGAGTTTTCTAAGGCAAAAAGGGAAATGAAATTCCCTCTTTGAGCTTGTGCCTTCTAAATCACCATAGCGTCTGTCATAACTCTTTGTTCCCTAAGCTTTGTTGCCCACTGTATTACCACAGTTGAAAATGGATCAATTAGTTATGGTTTTCCAACTTAGCTGACCATTGCAGCCAGAATTCTGTTCAGTGTTGAAAGCCTGGAAAATATTTCCATGAATCCAGATTGATTACAGGCTTCCATCTTGTTTACAGCAATTAGTCTTAAACCAACATGACTCATCTCAATGGGTTCTGTCTTCTGTTTGGATTCCGTCAAATCAAGGCAGCTTTATGAACTCTTCTACCAGCTGTCCTTTAACTTAATTTTTTTGACTTGTCCTTCCATGATTGGCTGTTCCTGGACCAGTTTTTATTATCCTGAAGTGGTTGACTGTTTCTGCCATTTGAAGAAGATTGAGGCCAAGACATGTGTCCATACTCAAGGGCAAGAGTTATGTGTATAATTGCTATTTATTGCCCTTTGTATTGGAGAGCTGCTTGTAGCATACTTAAGTCTTAGAGCTATACCTTCCAGACCATGTAACCATCAGACTGTCAGCTGCAGACAGTGTTTTTTCAACCATGGTTCACTGTAATATTAGAGTGACTCTGTCCCTTTATCAAATTTAAAATTAGTGAGTTATGGCTCTTGTAGTGCAATGGTACTGTCTCTAGCCCTGACCTGGGTTCAGGTCCCACTTGCCCTGGAAGTGTGTAATAACATTTCTGAACATGTTGAGATAAATATTTAAAATCAGTGAGTTATCTATTAGCATAAATATCTTTTTGCCAAAATGGTAGGTCGGAATTACCTAATTTCATTAGGATACATTGTGTTTTTCTTTCATTGTACACTGTTTTATCTTAATAACCCCTTTGGGTGAGTGGATATTTGGCTTGCTATTCTGTGACTTTGTCCCATTATGGCATATTTTGTAAAATTTCTAAAGGCATCATACATTTTTTAAATCCTGGCCATTCCTTATCCACAATGTTTGTTACTGTCTGTTTGTTCTATCTAGTTAAACATATCTCGTCTTTTTCTTTTTCATGTTTGTCTTTAAGAATTGAATGGATTCTGCTGATTTCTTTAAGTTGATAGCTCCACTTTCCCTTATCTGTCAGTTTATTCCAGATATCAATAACACAAAGCAGTTCTAACAATTAAGTATACCAAATATTCTTTATTGAAACAATGTACACTGCAAGAAATACAGCAAAAATCTTACCAATACAGTGCTACACTGCTTACAAGTGAATGTGGCCGAAGAGCAGTCCAGACCAGGTGATCAGCCTGCCCTCTCTGCTCCAGCTTACTAACATGTTTGTGGCAAGCTTTTCTCATATCCATTTTCCATCAGACAAGCTTTGTATTCAAACCTTGACGCTATCCATTCTCCAGCAAGTAATCATTTTACCTACCTGCAAACATCACAAACATTTTGTCTAACACAGTCAGTTTAATTAATTCATTAGGACTTGTTTGTGGCTCCATGGAAGGAGACAGTAAGGGGAGAGGGAGAAGATAAAATATGAGCTAGTAGTATAAAAGCAAATTGAAGGAGTTTCTTTTACATATAGAAAAGGTAAGACAGAGGCAAGACTACATTTGGACTGCTGGAAAATGAGGTTGGAGAAATAGCAATTGGGAACAAATAAATAGTAGAGGAACTGAATAGATATTTAGTATCAGTCTTCCCAGTGGAAGATACTCACAGCATACCAGAACTTCAGGAGGGTCAGAGGGTAAAGGTGAGTTAGTAGCCATCACTAAGGAGAAAAAAATAACTGTGGAAGCTGAAAAGCTTGAAGGTCAATAAAACACCCAGATTGGATGGACTACACCCCAAGGTTCTGAAGGAGACAGCTGAGGAGAGAGTGGAAGAATTGGTGGTGATCTTTCAGGAATCACTGAAGTTAGGGAGGGTTCCAAATGACTGGAAAGTGGCTAATGTAGCACCTCCGTTTAAAACCAGAGGCATGCAGAAGACAGGAATCATAGGCCGTTTAGCCTGACCTCAGTCATTGGCAAGAATTTAGGGTCCATTATCAAGGATGAGATTGTGGAATGCCAGGAAGTGCATGGTAAAATAGGACTGAGTCAGCATGGCTTCATCAAGAGGAAGTCATGCCTGACTAATCTGTTAGAATTCTTTGAGGAACTAATGAGCAAGTTAGGCAAAGGAGAGCCAGTGGACGTGATCAACTTGGATTTCCAGAAGACCTTTGAAAAGGTGCTGCCTAAAAGACTGCTAAGTATGATGAAAGCCCATGGTATTAGGGGCATGGGTAGAGGATTGGCTGACTGGCAAAAGACAGAGAGAAGGAATAAAAGGACCTTTTTCAGGATGGCATCTGGTGACTAGCGGAGTTTCACAAGGGTCAGTGTTGGAGCCATAACAATCTGGATGAAGGAATTTGAAGGCATTGTTGTTAAGCTGTTAAGCAGATGACACAAAGCCAAGTAGAGGGACAGACAGTGTTGAGGAAGGGGTGACTGCAGAAGAACTTGGATATGCTTGGAGAATGGGCAAAGAAATGGCAGATGGAATACAATTTAGGAAAGTATGAAGTCATGCATTTTGGTGGGAAAAATGGAGGCATGCACTATTTTCTAAATGGGGAAAGGCTTTGAAAATCTGAAGCACAAGGGACCTTGGAGTCCGAGTTCAGGATTCTCTTAAGGTTAACATGCAGCTTCAGTTGGCAGTTAGGAAGGCAAATACAAAGTTAGCATTCAGTTTGATAGGGCTAGAATACAAGAGCAGAGAAGCACTGCTGGGGCTGTATAAGACTCTGATCAGACTGCATTTGGGAAATTGTGAGCACTTTTGGGCCCCGTATCTAAAGAAGGTTCTTGCATTGGATAGGGTCCAGAAGAGGTTTACAAGAATGGTCCCAGGGATAAATGGTTTATCATATGAGGAGTGGTTGAGGATGAGGTGGGGTTCTTGTTAAAACCTGCAGAATGCTGAGTCGCCTTGATAGAATGTATGGGGAGATGATGTTCCTACTAATAGCAGAGACTAGGACCCAAGGACACAGCATCAGAGTGAAGGGACGAGCTTTTAGAACTGAGATGAAGAGGAACCTTTAGAGAGGGTGGTGAATCTGTGGAAATCATTGCCACAGAAGTCCGTGGGGTATAATTCATTGAATGTACTTAAGACAGAGATGAATAGATTTTTGGTTAGCTAGGGGATCAAGGGTTACAGGGAGAGGACAGGAGAATGGGTTTAAGAATCATCAGCCATGACTGAATAGCAGAGTACACGCAATGGGCCAAGTGACCCAATTCTGTTCCCGTGTCGTATAGTCTTATCTCTTACTTTTAATGAACTTTGTCCTTTGTTTTAGCCTGCTTATGCTTTATGCCATCCAAATCAACCCATATATTTAATATATTATAATAATATTTAATGTGATGTTTATACAGCACAATTCAAGACAATCATAAATTTAGTTGTCAAGGTTGGAGCGAAGGATTTGTGTTTCCATGCTATATATCTCTATGACTCTGTACAACATTTAAACGGCATCTGGATGGGTATCTGAAGAGGAAGGGCTTAGAAGGATAAAGGCCAAGTGCTGGCAAATGTGAGTAGATTTTTTTTTAGATTAGATTACTTACAGTGTGGAAACAGGCCCTTCGGCCCAACAAGTCCACACCGACCCGCCGAAGCGACAACCCACCCATACCCCTACATATACCCCTTACCTAACACTACGGGCAATTTAGCATGGCCAATCCACCCTAACCTACACATCTTTGGACTGTGGGAGGAAACCGGAGCACCCGGAGGAAACCCACGCAGACACGGGGAGAACGTGCAAACTCCACACAGTCAGTCGCCTGAGGCGGGAATCGAACCCAGGTCCCTGGCGCTGTGAGGCAGCAGTGCTAACCACTGTGCCACCGTGCCGCCCTAAATTTAGAATATCTGGTCTCATGGACGAGTTGGACCAAAGGGTTTGTTTTCATGCTGTACATCTCTATGACTCTATTACTCTAAATGGTCCTCATTATCAAATCTGATTAACTGTGTCTGTTTTAAACCAAAAAAATCAGCTTATCCAAACTCCTGCGGCAGTTAGTCCATCAATACTGGTTACAATTCTTCCAGCAAAATGTAGAAACACTTTAAAGTTAGTGACATTCCTAATTGTTAAGTCAGGACCAGCTTTGTCTGTTTTCTCCTTATTTCACTCAATTTAATTTTGCTTCATTTCGGCCATCCCAGCAAACGTAGAAGTCAGTATCTGCATTTCCTGTGTTATGTTTGATCTCCTTCTCTTAGAATTTATCTCTGCACCTTCTGGACTTTGGATTCACTCACCATATATGATTTTCTCTGGAGTCAAATATTTTTTTGACAGTAATAAATCTGATAAAAGTCATTCCAACAATGATTCTGGCAACAAATTCCTACTTTAAATTACAATAATCACATTTTTCCTGCAAACTATAGAAATTATTGTGGATTCCCCTGGATTCTGAAATTTTCTATTAAATATTGCTCTTTCAATAACTGTATTAATTCTGAGGTTAAAGTTCTTGCTAAAGGCCTTCAGTACTTTCACAAAAATATCTTTTGCTTCTTTTTACCCCTTGGTGAGATATAACTTAGTCAACTGTACTGGCAAATGTAAATATGAGTGTATTAACTTGTTCAGCTTTTGATTTAGTATCTACTTTGGATATTATTCTGCCTCTCTAGGAATTGTTTTCTCCAAATGTTCAGCTTCGTGCTTCATTAGGCCTAGCTCTGAAAATAACCCTTCCTGGCAATATTATTTCTGTTGCCATGCCTTCCGAATGTGATGTTATATTTTCCTGGTTTACTTAATTTTGTAATAATGTCAGTGTTGCCACAGGAGGGTTTTCCTGCTTGTTCACAGTATAAATGGAGTATTCCCACCTTTTCTGCATTAAGTGGAGAATTCACCATATTTTACAGTTTCGATGGATGATTTCCACTATCTGTAGCCTGCAGCTGCTTCCTGTTTCCTTAACGGTGCTATTGAATGAATCTTACCACTTGCTTCTTCAATAATGATGTCTGCCTTGGTCATGTTAACTTTCACTCCTATCTATGGCACTAAAAACGATCTTCATTTTTATCACTTTTTTATGATTCGCACTGACTACTGTTTCAAAGCACGCTTCCCACCTTTACTGTGGTTTCAATGATAGATCTCCTGCCTGTTGTGTGACCATAATAAAATCTAATAATGTTCTTATTTCATTATAATTTGTCAGCTTAGGCTTCAAATTTGCCTCTTTACTGCTTTAATTCTGCCTCTGAAATGCCCCTGAATCTGTAACCTCTGTTTGAATTGCTTCAATGTTCCTTGATTCCCGTATTGTGCTTCTTGAAGCCTAAGTGCAGTGGTGACAACACATGATTCGAGCTGTATTTACTTTTCTTCGCTTCTCATTTTTTCCAGCCTGTAATTTTGCACACTTTTTAAAAAGTTCCCATTGCCCAACAGTGATTTCAGCTTTACTCTGAGATCCTTCTCCAGCTGAACCCCAAATTGGGATGCTCCGATAGATCACTAGCATGGTGTGCAATCTGTAACTGCATTAGTGTGACTAATAATCCAACTCATGGAGTTACTAATGTTCCTGCTGTACTGTGTATTTTACTAGGTCTCAGATGTTTTTATTATTGACACAGGTTTCTGTCTTTTGTTAAATTTTGTAGGCGATTTCCTTCTGTGGAGTTCTTGAATGTTCAGCATTTCTTGCCACTGACTGTTTATGCCAACAGGATTCTTAAAGCTGTGTCTGAGGAAATCTCCAGACCTCTGCTGCTGCCAGCATGTAAATGGAATCCACATGGCTGCTCATCATGCTGTCTGAACAATCCTCACCTTCAATCACTGTATTCTATGAGGCTGCATGATTGTTCGCCATGGCACATCCTTTTATTAGTGTAGTGATCTACATAGCCCTCTTGGTCTGGTGTGGTAGTGGAAATCATTTGCTAGTTTAATGAAAAGGAGCACTTGTCTTAATCAATATGAAGCTTTTTGCATGTTAGCAACTAAGCACATGAGCATTGTTGCAAAGATTATGTGGAGGGTAGATTTTACTCCTTCAAGATCCTAAGCTGTTTTTGAGCCAAATCTATTTTGCAACATCAGTGGTGGTTCTTAATCCACTCCTCCGCGTTAACCCTTATAGATTCTTACACCCTTCTAAAACAGTACATACTGCTACCATGATGCACCATTTATGAAGCGACTGAATGCTAAAGGTAGGGATTAGAGCTGATCATATCAATCGTATTAAGCCTCTTGACCTGTAAAGGAAAACTGGGAATTATGATCTTCCAATTGAAGAAATCTAGCAAAAAAGATTTGAAAATCTGGCACCTCAGAAATCATTTGTAACCTGTAATGTATATCATATGACTACTAAATTATGGTCAAAATGCATTAGAAACATTGTAACATAATGGGATTCACAAAAAAAATCTTTCTGGTCCTGTATATTTGATTCATATATGAATTTTTAACTCAACAACATTTCATGAAAAGTTATGCTTGAAAACCCCCATGGGCAATGTGACGTTATCACACTATCATATAAAATGGCCAAATTTCACTAAATGTGCAAGATGTAGCTGTGTCTCCATTAAAGAATGAGTCAACTATTTCCCAAGAAAATAAAAATCAGAGCATGCAGCTTGTGATTATCAAAGTAATATAGTTTAAATGAAGCTAGGCTTACTTTAGTCAAAGCTTTGCATTGCTAATTATTTTACAGTGTGCTTTCTAGAAACTGACAACAAAACCTAAAGCATAATAACAAGCTACACTATCCTCAGTAGGAGTGCCATCTACTCTGTGATTAATTGAACGCAGTTAATTATTACTTCTCAATTAATTGTTGTTCAGATCTCAAGTGTAATAAAATTAATGATATGGGGTAAGAATTAGTTTGGTCACTGTCTAAATATGTTCATGAAGTTTTCTTCTCCAATCTCGGTATTTCTAAAGAAAGGATGAATGTGTCTTTCACCTTGCATTTTTAAGCTAAATGGAGATACTGAACTGAAGAATCTTCACAGATGCATTTACGATATCACTCAAAATAACAGCCAAAGGAGTATTCTCCCCATGCTGTGTTAATTAGCATGAGATCATGTTGCATAATTTATTTCAAATGGAAAAGAAATTGAATGAAAAATGTAGCCAATTTTAAATAATATCCGATAATTAATTGCTTGCTTATGTATTTATTAAAAAATTCTACTTTTATATTGATGTGTGAAGGATGTATCTGTATTCTTTACTTTAAAAAATAGACATAAGACAGCTCAACATTGCAAGTTGACTGCTTTATTTGATTTAATTTAAGGCACAACATATTAATGCTTAAATTTCAAAATTCACAGTAGCTAAATATTAATTTTTGCAATGCTATTATAACAATAGCATTTTTATATCGAGAAATAAATGTTTCTTTTATTAATTTTAAGTATGTCTTTATGAACAATTCTAGAATTTAAAATGCACCATATTAATTATATTTTCATTTAGTTATATTAACTGCAACTTCATATGATCAGTTATTTAGTCATGCTGCAAAGTGGAAATGATCTTTGGATTTATATTGTTTTTTTTCTTAAAAGATCAAATAAGCCAGTCCCACATCACTCAATTTTAGAATAATTTCTACATATTATGGCAACTTTCTTCAGGTTAGGGAGCTATGAGAAAGTTAGTTTATATTGCCTCCTTTGGATTACACATGATCAGACACTTCATAAATTTTGCCTCCCTGAGATGCAGTTGATATTTCAATCACAATTATTAAAGACATCTAGCAAAACCAGATGTCCTGAACAATATTTTCCACCTTGACTTGCTGGCCATATTCTAATTTATAAAGTTGAAGGTTGTTGAATCATGTTTGCATCCAGGTACATAAGATTGATATTTCAGTGCAGTACTGAGGAAGTTCTGTATTGTCAGGGATGCTGTCTTTCAGACAAATGTCAACCTGAGACCATCTTGTTCATTACAAGTGGACTCAAAATATCATGTATTCTCTATCCAAAATGATGCAGAAGCAATGTCATTAACAACATTTACTTCTCAACTAATATCATGAGAGAAGAGGTAATTAGGTCATTATGTCATTGTTGGACCTTGTATACAATTTGGTTGCTGCATTTTGTTACAATACAGCAGTGATTTCAGAAGTACTTAATTGGCTGTGAAGCACTTTGGGATGCCCTGCAGTTGTAAAAGGTGTTATATAAATGCAAATGCGTTAGTTCTTTTAATTATTGCTTCTAACTGATGTCCATCAGTTTACATCATCTGGAAAAGCAGATTTTAATACCAGGAACACAGTGATTAGTCAGTTCTAAGTATCCAGCAAATCTAAAAGTACATTTGCCATAGCCAATTCAGAAATAATTAAATCAGAATTGTAATCAATGCAACTTCTGAATTAAATTAGTGTCAAAATGCTGTTCTTTGGCATTTCACCCGAGCCTTAAAATACTTTTCTATGTTTTCCTCTTCCTGTGCTGACTTTTGCTTAGGGCATTGTTTGGAGTTTTTGAATTCCATAGTTTATAACAGCAGGTCCTGGCAGGGCTACAATTGCATTCTGAAAGCAAAACTTCTTCTGCTTACTCAAGTTCTGATCAATGTTAGAGCTCAGAAACAGGCGGTTGCTTTATTCATCATTTCCCTACTTATTTATATTGACATTTCTTTCACTGGTTCCTTGCCTCGCTTCAAGTTGGTATGTCAAAAAAAGGAAAGTGCTTGCAGAAATGAAAGTATCCTCATTATGCAAATTCAAGTTCCACTGATAGGCATGTTCTGTTTTGTAAATTACATCCACTTGTCATGAGTCAAAATGTATTTGAATAACAGCAGAGAAATTGTCACCAAGATTTTAGAATTGTGTACAATGCATGCCACTGTTGATTTGGTCAGTGAGAGAAAAAAAAGACATATGTTGTTTTCCTTTGGATTTGCGTGCAAGATTTCTATGTCACTAAATCTATTTACATGTGGCCTAGATGCATATCTTATTTATCATTATCTGTTGCTGCTTATTTTCCTTTTTGCAAATTTCACAGTGTTTAAATACATCTTAATTTTTTGGTTTTAATATCATCCAATAATATTTAATAACATGACAGAGTATTGCCTCATTTAAAATTGGTGAATTTAGTTTGGAAAAAATTCTGTATTTTTTTAAAATAAGATTGATAACTTCACCTTCTAAATACACTAATTAATCACTCTATTCAAAATAAAATTGTAACTAGAATAAACTAATAATTCAAATAAGTTGTCATTTAATGCTGGGCATGAGTTTGAATAAAAAGGTTAATGCATGAATACTAATTTTATTGAAAGGAAAAAAAACAGGTTAACGAGATTAGCTGTTGTCAAAATGGCAACAGTTTCTCAACATATTATAATTTAAGAAAAAAAACTATATTTGTATCAAAAGCAAATGTGAATTAATTGAAATACATAATTAATTTGGAACAGAAGGATTAAAAACAATTTCCTCCTATTTTATGTGTTAGGCTTATCCAAATCTAGGAAACCTGAATAAACTGCATTAAGAATAACTGTTACTTATGTTAAAAATAATTTTGATCATTTTTTTCTGGACATATTGCATAAAATGTTTCCAGAAAAATATAATTTGATTGCAGAGCTTGATCTCAAAATGTAAAAAAATGAGAGTCTTAATGTTCGTTTTCTGTTCCCAACAATGACTTAATCTGGAAAGCCATTATTCTGCAGATTATTTTTAAAGAGATTATAGTTAGTTGTTGAAGGTTATCAAATAGTTGTAAAACACAGGATGTGATGAAAAATAACAATCAGAAAGGTATTACTGCAAGAACTGTTATTGTATTCATTCACTTAAGTAATTCAGAAACTAAAAATTTGTATAGAATGATCAGATATACTCTGGTTACCTAGAAATTAGAATGGCAAAAAAATCATTTTGTAAATAAATTTAAATCTAATTTATCCAGACAGTTTTATGTCCTTTTCAAAACAAATCAGAGAACTAGTTTAAGAGCAACCTTTGTTTTGCTTACAGACATTTATTGATAGCTTTAAAATGTCTTGCATTAAAGCCATTCAAATATATTCTACGAGAAAATATTTTTAACATTGTTTGATTCATAGTTAGCACTTTGTTATCAATCCTAAAATAAAAGTTCTAACCAAATTACCATTATTTTTCCAGTATGTGGTGTCAATAGCTGTTTAATTTTGATTTTTGGTATAATCTCTGCTGGAAGCTTTCAGAAAAATCATGAGTTCAACTTGTGTTGCCATGGATATTGTCCATGATCTAAGCATGTCTCACACATCTTGTTACATTACTAAGAAAAGCAACTTTCATATCAGAGATATTTAATAATCTTTGTACACATTAATCTCAAATTACAGGAAGTTTTGTGTTTCAAATATTTATCAGAGTAGAATTTTACCAATCCTTCTTTCTTCCACCCACCCGGAGAAAAAAATTGTTGGGGCTAATTTTAATATTAATGAATTCTTTACAACATCAGTTCAACGGTTTTGATTAAGCTTTAATTAGTAGCCAGAGGGGAATCAAAAACCAAAATAAGGAGTTGAATTGCTAATTTGGAGTGTTTATATGTAAGCAGAGCAGTAGGAAGTGTCTGGTAGTTGGGAGTCAGACAGGTTCTAACAATACAAAGGATTGTTATCTTTATTGAAGTCAAGTACTGAATGTTGCTAGATAATACCATAGGCAAATTCTTCATTATTTTATAAAGCTTCTTATCTACCATCACTCAAATTAAAGTCATGTTAATAAGATAATATAAAGGAAAATGAAGAAAATTATAGATATCAACTTCATTAATTGGTAACAGTCTTCATTTAGCTTATTCATTTTCCTAGTACTTCTGTGAAATAATTTTTCATTATTGCATCTTACTGCAAACTCTGATCTTGAACAGACTGACACATCTGTAGAATGTTATATGCTGAAAGAATAATTTTAATAGCAATACTTTATATCACGTGCTAATTGATGTTAGCTAATTTAATGATTTTAAAAGTGCTATTTGAATTTTTAACTTTGCTTTTCTTAAGGAGATGCATGGCCTTAATAGAAAATAGCTGAACATTATAAATTAAAATTTAATTACTTTTGCTTTCCTTGGGTATTTTTCCATAAATAAGAAATATTTCATTTCTGATATAAAATCAATGCCTAAAGCAACTTAAAAGTTTTTGTTTGAGCATTGAAAAGCCCAAACTATCATGAACTGGTCTTTTTTGTTTCTTCTATGTATACTTTATTTGTCCATTTAAAAGAATCAAATGATTATACATTATGTTCTTTCTGCAGAAGAAATGCTTTTGTGCCCTTGTTTTTATGTCAATTTAACCAGGATCTTTTTTTACTTTTGCTAATGTTATGAATATGATCATAGTATTTCAACCATTTTAAGAACACATGAGATAAACATAGGATTGGTTATTCTCATTGGATCAAACGTGCAAGAGTAATTTTCTGTGTATTCCAGCATTACTGTTGTGTATTGTGTAATTTATTTTTAGTCCTTCCCTTAGTCCACAGGCTTTAGAGTAAGCCAGCCCATTAACCAAAGAATAAAAAAAACTGGGAAAGAAATGATATTTTTTATAGAAGCATTAAGTCTAAGCCTGGCTATCACATCACTGCAGTGGAAGAGAATTCTGAGCAGATGATTTGGTTTATCCAATTGTATTGTAGAACTAGTGGACAGCACAGTTGCTGTCTGTGGTTGAGAGAATGCATACCATTGTGAAAACTCCAGAGAATTACCCCAGAAATTACCCAATCCATGCATTGTAATGTAACTCTGCACAGCATAAATCCACATCAAACAGTGCCATCTAGAAAATATCTGAAAAAGTTCAGTTGTCCAACAGTATCATCTGGTGAAATGTTATATATGACATTGTAGGCATCAACTGGACCATTGAATTTATAAAAGCAATTGATTTGATGGACATGGTAGAATGACCTCAATATAAATCTTTATCATTTATATTAAAATGAGAATATGACTCTTTTTGACTGTAGAATAATCAGTTCAATGTTTCAAATAACCTTTTCCACTTTAATGCCTTCCTTTTTGTTGCATTATGCTCCCATTATACTGTGTCTTTCAGACAATTCCTCAAAGAAGTAAAAAGTGGGAGCTGGAAATTGGTTAATGTTCATTCGGTAGCTTCCTCTGAGAAAACATAATGGACAAATTATCACATTTTATATTCATGCTTAATGTGATTCTGTGAATTTGAAATAAAATTATTCAATATTGATAGTTTTCTAACACATTTGGCATCATTTGGTTGTTTTTGAAAGATCTATACATGAATGCACTGTGTTTATGTAATATAATAATACTTTCACTGAGATATCATTTTACCATATTGTCAGAATATCTCAAAGCTTGTCTAAGGAAGAATTAGTTTTAAGAGCAGTGAATGTTGTTGTGAAGACAAACAGAATAACCATCCTGGTAACATGATATCCCATTGAATAATCTGGACTTTAGATGCTATTGGCTATTGAAAGAATTTAGATTGGATAGTTGAACAATTTTCTGAACTAGTCAGTACAGAATATAGAACTTCCAAGGTCTGAAGTAAGTCTCAAATCAGCAGCAGAGCTTTGCACACAACAAGCAGGACAATGGATAGGAGATAGATTGTGGCTAAGGCACCTGCTATTTTTCTACATATCACCCCATTTTTGGAAGGTTGCATTGTTAATATATTGTTGATATATGAGTTGATAAAGTGTAGCATTAGAAAGAGCACAGCAGGTCAGGCAGCATCTGAGGAGCAAGAGATTCTTTTGCTCCTCAGGTACTGCCTGACCTGCTGTGCCTTTTCCAGCGTCACACTTTATTGACTCTGACTTCTCTAGCATCAGTAGTCCTCACCATCTCCTTGTTGATATATGCTCACAAAAGTGCTTCCTTGAATGCTTCATTGGTTTAATATTTGAAGGATAGATCTATGTGTTTTACATTGAACACTCATACATAAATAAATCTTATTTATAAATTAAAACTATGAACATTATTTAAGAAACTGAATCTGATTTTTACATAAAGCCTTTCTTTGGAAATAATGCTGTTAATGTGATGTTCATGAAATGCAGTAAAGTTCATGAGTCATTATGAGTGTGTTTTATTAGTCTTCCAAAATGGGAAAAGATGTGCAAGTTATTTTTGTTTCTCAGTCCATTGAAGAACAATTTTCCTGATAAGCAAGGAGAAAAGATTGAAACAATAGAAGGAATGAACAGTTTGCATGTAATACATTGGATAGGAAAGTCACAAAATAGAAGCTAATAAAGGGAGAAGTGGCTGTGCTTTGTGTTACTTCCATAACTTAAATGTCATTAAACATATTACCAAACCCCAAAATGCCATTTTAACTGGCCAGCATGACTGGAAGGTATTTATGCTGTTGGCAATTTTCAAAGTGAGATACTCAATCCATTTTAACTTTACGGAATCCTTTTCCAACTCTTACCTTCAGAACAAGATTGGAATCTATTTGTTTGGTTTCACAGCTGCTTGATTAACTTCTGGACTTTTTAAAAACTACATCAGTACCGATTTTGTAAGAACTATTAAATAGAAAGTGATAATTTAAAGCTCAGCAGAGTTTAAGGCGTCCCACACCTTTCATTTGATTGTCTCTAATCTTTAGCCTGCATCGTTGGAGAATCACCTGCTAGCTAGAAGACTTTAGCCCACACAATTCTCAATTGGAATGTTTCTATTTTGCCTTTGTGTAGGTGATCTGCCAAAGGATGTGTATGCCACCATGCCCAAGCCAACCAAGGACATATTTTTGGGCAATTGTATTTGCTCCAAATGCCTTTCACTGGCTTCCAAAAGCTCCTCAACTATCTCTCCTTTGTGTGTTTTATCTTGGTTTACTCCCCCGCTGTTCTGAAGGCGTAACCTGGACACAGTTTCATTGTAGTTGGAGGACCTGCACCCACACAGAACTCAGCTGACTGCAACACAAGCTACATTTCCAGTGGTTGTTGCTTGTTGGTCAAGAGGTATCTTTACTCTCCCCAACCCCCTGTCCTATAGGCAAATAGTAGAACATTTACACTACTCTGAATGAAATTAGCTAATTCCTTGCAAACTGCAATTAAAAATTGGAACCTTCCCAATCTTTTACAGCAGATTTTTACTGACTGAACTGTATGGGCAGACCAAGACTTTAGTTTGCAATGGATTATTTTAGTTTGTTATTGTAAAAGAATTCTAGCTTTAATTTGAGTGCAAATTTTAATAAAATGTTTAAAATTCGCTATCTGAATTTTAGCACTAGTTGTTCCTAACATGGATGTTGATTGAGCTGTACAGCAAAATCATTTAACAGTACAACAGCCAATGTGATAATACACTAATCAACATTATCATTTATTCATTTATCACTCAGACAGTGTGATTGTTGTTTTATTTATTGGAATATATATTACTTTATGAGGTGAAAATTAGATATTTGACTGATTAATTGGTCACACATGATCTCCAATGTTGCAATGCAAAGTACCTGTTTTTGACTACGTGTACTTTTAACTTTATCCTCCAATCCCTGATTCTAATACTATTCCAAACTGAGCAATGATATTAACACTTCTGAAAAACACATTCAACAAGAACACTTTTCCAATTTGAAACTCAATAGATTTGGATTCAAAGTCCTACAGAATTGAACAGAAGTTTTATTGGAAGAATTCACCTTTCGCAAGAAGAAAAACAAATTAAGACATAAATTAAGATATCTAAGAAAGGATTGTTGTCTAATATTATTGAATAATATTAGGAAAACTTACTTTGTTGTTTTATTGATGATTTGCCTGTAATAATAATTAATCATTAAATAGAGCCATAAAGTGCCTCTTAACATGATTTTCATTTTGTTTTTGCTTTTCCTCATGTTTTTAGATTTGTTCACATTTGTTGTGAATAACGGAACACTTCACTTTGTGTTTCATGCTAAACCATCACAATTCATTATTACAAATTAGGGTTCACTATAATTCTTATCCTAAATTAATTGGAAGACGACATTGCACTGCACCGGATAATGTGACCAAACAGTAGGTTAGCAGCTGTGTGTACTGAACTGTGACAAGGTCAGTTCCTTAGCTCTGTCTCCTAGGTCAAGCCCTGCACCCTTGGCAGGATTTGACAGTCACAGCTCACAGCTTCCACCTGCTGTGGAAAGAAAACCTCCAAATTAAATAAATTATATCAATTCCTATTCATGTGAATTCATGGATGGTGATAAAGAAAAGTCTTATATGTTCATAATGCTCCAGCAAACAAGATTATGGAAAATAAAAATCAAGGCGTGTCAAACAGTCATTCATTTGCAAAGATTTGGTTGATATTAATTAACACTTTCACATGATTGCAAACTTGCAATCATCACATCTTGTGAGTGAAATATTGCATGTTGAATTAAGCTTCTTGCTTTAGTCTTTGTTGCATGTGTTAATTTGTGCAAGTCACCAGTCAAAACTGATGATAAATTGACTGGTAATATTATTCAGCACAATATATCTCTATGGCATTCCTTTTGTTTTCTGTTTTCTAATATCATTAATGCTAATGTGACCTAAATGATATATTTATGCAGTATTTTGCTATTAGTGTAAAAAAGTAATGTACCTTTTAAATTGTTATAGTCATCTTGGATTTACATTCAGTTCGTTTCTAATCTTTACTGTACCTAAGTAGTGGGTTTGTTTTGCAAAGCCAAGATTATATATTTATTCCTCCTTACACTGTACTTTGCTTGGCTAGCCAAGTCAAAGTCAGCTGTAATTCAATGGATATTGCTGTTGTTTCTTGGTTAGAATAATGTAGGTTCAAGTCACATTCCATGTGAGGCTCCTACTCAGGTTCAACACTGAGTGAGTGCTGCATTGCCAGAGGAGCTTTCTTTTGAATGAGATACTATAAACCCAGACATTATCTGCTCTCTCCACTGCTTGAGAAATGCCCAAAAACCACCACTTGAAGATGATGGGGAGGGGTGGGGTGGGTTATCCTCAGATTTCTTGCCTATACTTGTTTCTCAATCAATGTTGCTAAAACAGATTATCAGGCTCATTGTTGTTTTTAGGAGCTGTGAATAACGTGGGGGCTGTGTTACCTACATTACAAGAGTGACTGCACTCCTAAAGGTGCTCCATTAGCTGTAAAGTGATTTTGAAATATCCTGAGGTCATTAAAAAGCACTGGGAAAGTGCAAGTCTATTTCAGCAGTTAGTGTTAAGGATAGTACATTGCAATCCAATTAGCTGAATTGTGATGTGTGTACATCTGATCAAGATGAATAGAATTTTACAAAAACACAAATATATGCTTTTGAATCATTTTAATATTTTGAAAAGCAGGTGTTAATGGAAAGGGCCGTCATCTCTTCATAAACAGGCACATATACTTAGTTGACCTACTGTGTCTCAAATTTAAAGTTGCACATATGATCACTGAATGGGGTGGTAAAGTGGTGATGTCCATGGACTAGTAATTCAGAGATGAATGTCCTGAGGACATGGGTTTAAATGCTTTCAGAATTTAAATTCAGTTTATTCAGAAACAGACTGAAAAAAATGGCATTAAAATTCAAACTCAACAATTGTTATAATACCTATATAGGCAAATGTGAGGACTGCAGATGCTGGAAACCAGAGGTTAGATTAGAGTGGTGCTGGAAAAGTACAGCAGGTCAGGCAGCATCCAAGGAGCAGGAAAATCAATGTTTCGGACAAAAGCCCTTCATCAAGAATCATACCTGTATGGTTCACTATTGCTCTTTAGAAAGGGAAATATGCCATCCTTACCTGGCATATGATCTAGCAAGGCATACTATTTGCAACAAACCACAGCAGAGAAATCAAAAAGGAGCATTCCCTGAGACAGGGCATTTGGGAAAATATGACAAGAACAGAAAAGTTAGATTCTTAATTTTGTGGAAGTAACATTGCAGATTTCTCCAGCTTTCTCATTTCCCATTCCCCCACCTTTTCTCAGCCCCAACCCTCAGACTCAGCACTGCCTTCTTGACCTGCAATCTTCTTCCTGACCTCTCCACCCCCACCCCCTCTCTGGCCTATCACCCTCATCTTAACCTCCTTCCACCTATTGTATTCCAAATGCCCCTCCCCCAAGTCCCTCCTCCCTACCTTTTATCTTAGCCTGCTTGGCACACCCTCCTCAATCCTGAAGAAGGGCTTATGCCCGAAATGTCAATTCTCCTGTTCTTTTGATGCTGCCTCACCTGCTGCGCTTTTCCAGCAACACATTTTTAAGCTCAGTGATATGCAGTTTGTTATTTTTCCCAGGTAACGAAGAGAAACTAGACTGCAACAATTGCTGACAGGAAGCTGGCACCCAGCATTTTCTGTTCAACATTGGCCCATCCAGACTTTTATTTTATCCATCAGTCCCATCAGCCACAGTATTTGCATGGCTCTTCCAGTTCACTTTCTGGTGAATGATAATCCCTAGAATGCCGACAGTAGGTGAGTCAGTAATAGTAATGACATTGAATGTTAGGGAGCAATGGTTTGATTCTTTTATGTTAGAGACATCAATACCTGGCAGTTGTGTGACATGAATGTCACTGACCATGAGTCAACCCAAACAGAGCTATTGTGCAGGTCTTACTGCATTTGCACATGAATTTATTCAGTACCTGAGGAGTTGAAAACAATGATGGCTGTTGTGCAATCATTAGCTAACACTTGCACTCTGACCTTATGATGGATCTTAGATTATTGGTGAAGAAGTTGGAGGTGGTTGAGCATCAATCACTACTCTGAGGAAGCCCTGCAGAGATGTCCTCGAGCTGAAATGACTGACCTCCAACAACCACAGTTATCTTCCTTTGTACCAGATATGATTCCAATCAATGGAGACCTTTTACCTGATTCCCATTGATTCCAGTTTTGCTGGGGCTCCTTGATGCCACAGTATGTCAAATGCGGCCTTGACGTCAAGAGCTACCACTCTCACTTCACTCTGGAATTCAGCTTTTTTGTCAATGTTTGAACCAAAGCTGTAATGAGGTCAGGAGTTGAGTGATCCTGGCGGAACCCAAACTGGGTGTCACTAAGCCAGCAAGATGCTGCTCCTTCCATCACTTCACTGATGCTCGAGAGTGGATTGATGGGACAGCAACTGAGTAAATTAGATTTGTCCTGCTTTTCGTGTACAGGGCATACTTAGGCAATTTTCCACATTCCAGTGTTGTGGCTGTACTGGAATAGCATGTTAGGGACGCAATAATTCTGGAGTATACGTCTTCAGTATTATTGCTGAATGTTGCTAATTGCCTTTGCACTACCCAGTGCCTCCAGCCATTTCTTGATATCATATGGAGAAAACTCAAATTGGCTGAAGGCTGGCATCTGTAATACTTAAGTCTTCCTGAGAAGACCGAAATGGATCATCCACTTGCCACTCCTTGCGTAAGACTGTTGCGAATACTTCAGGCTTATCTTTTGCAGTCATGTGCTGAGCTCCCCATTACAGAGGATGAGGATAGTTGTGAAGCCTCCTTCTTCAGTGAATTGTTTAATGGTACATTATCACTCATGACTTGATTTCACAGGACTGCAGAGGTTAGATCTGATCCATTATGTGTGGAATCGCTAGGGCTCGTCTATCATATGCTCTCAATGTTGTTGGCATGGATGTCGTCCTACTTTGCAGTATTGCTAGGTTGACACATGATTTCTTGGTGTGCCTTGTGTGGGTCCTTGCATGTCCTCCCTCTGCATTCAATTTGAAAGGTTATTCCTGGCTAGCAGTGTTTGACCTGATGCACTGCTGAGCTTTAAATATGTTGCTGGTGGCATAGATCCAGGAGAATCCAGCAATGGAGAGTCCTTTGTTGCTGGCAAGTCCACCCTAGCACATGAGTGGCACTATAGAGACATGTTGCATTTACAACATAAGCAGTAGAAAATTACTTGGAATAACTCACTAGAGAGAAACCCTCCATGAAATTCCCTGAAATTAACACTTAAGCAACTGATAATAAATTTCAGTCCCTGGTATTAGGTTAGGCACCAAAAATGACCATGCCACAATCTACCCTGTAAATTCCTCTTTATTAACATTTAGTGACTGTGCCAAAATTGGGAGAGCTATTCCACACATGTGCAAAACAACTTTCTGGCACATCTTTTTACTGCATATGGACTGCAGTGGTTCAAGAAGGCAACTCACTATCATCTTCTCAATGGCAACCGGGACCAGCCAATGGTGCTTTCTTTGCACAAATTATTTAAAAATACAGAAATAAAGAATCAGACTCTCTGAATCATAACTCATAGACAATGTCCCAGATGCTACCATCACGATGCTAAGGGTGTCCTGTTCCACCAGCAGGACAAATCCACCACTGGCACAGGGGTATACAATCAAGATGGAGTCACTCTGTGAGTCCTTAGTATTGAATCTGGGTTCCATGAGGACTTGTGTCAAAGTCAAACATGGGCAAGGAAACTTCCTGATGGTTGCCTATTACCTTTCAACTGATGAATCAGTATTCCTTCACGTAGGGAGAAGCACTGAGGCTGGCAACTTTGTACTCTGACTGGGAGACTTCAATATACATTCTCAAGATTACACTACACCAATGCTGACTGAGCTAGCCTCAACATGAAGGACATATTTACCAGACTGGGTGGGTGGTGAAGAACCAACAAGAGGGATACCTTGTGAATTCACATCCTCACCAATCTACCTGTCACAGATGCATCTAACTAGGACAGTATTTACAGGAATGACAATTGTACAGGACTTCGGAAGAAGAGTATAATCTTTATACAGAAAATACTCTCCATGCTATGTGGTACTAGCATTGTGTTAAATGGGATAGATTTTGAACAGCTCAAAATTGGCCATCCCAGTATGTGCTGTGGGCCATTGCAGCTGCAGAGTTCTTTTCAACCACCATGCCTAATCTCATTGCCCAACATAATCTTCACTCTACCACTAATATCAAACTGATATACAGGAGCAGCAGGTATAATGAAAATGAGGTGTCAATCTGGTGAAGCTATTACACAAGACTACTTTCTGAAGAAGGGCTTATGCTCGAAAAACCGCTTCTCCTGCTCCTTGGATGCTACCAAACCGGCTGTGCTTTTCCAGCGCCACACATTTAGAGTCTGATCTCCAGCATCTGCAGTCCTCACTTTCTCCAAGACTACTTTCTTGCCAAACATCAGCATGCACTAGGGAACTTAATTGGTTCATGTCGTGGCCACTTCCATTGACAAAATATGAGGCCATTTCTTGGCAGTAGGCTGGAAAAACACAAGCCAGGCAACATCAGGTGGTGGAGAAGTCAACATTTCGGGTGTAACCCTTCTTCAGGACTGGAGGCATGCGAAGGGGGAGCTGCAGATAAAGGGGGTGGTGGGGGCATGGTGGTTAAGTAGGGATAGGTGAAGACAGGTAGAGGGTATGACCTGATTCGGCAATGAGAGGAATGAATTTGTTTGGTAGTGGGGAGCAGTGGAAGGGAGGAGGAGGAGCTGGGAAGGGAGTCAGGAGATGGGAAGGGAGATTATTTGAAAATGGAGAACTCAGTGTTGAGACCTTCGAGCTGTAGGGTGCCCAGGTGGAAAATAAGGTGTTGTTCCTCCAATTGGAGGAGCCCATTTGTTCCACCAAACCAAACCATAGTTCCTATTGGAGGAACAACATCTTATCATCCACCTAGGCAGCCTACACCCCGGACGTCTCAACATTGAGTTCCCCAATTTCAAATAACCTCCCTCACCATCTCCCGACTCCCTTCTCAGCCACTCCCTCTCCCTTCCACTGCTCCCTGCCATCAACTGGATTCATTCCTCCCATTGACCAACCAGGTCGTACCCTTTAATTTGTCTTCACTTATCCCCACTTCACCACCTTGCCCCCACCTCTCCCTTTATCTGCAGCTCCCCCAAACCCACCCCCAGTCCTGAAAAAGGGTTACCTGACTTCTGCACCTCCTGATGCTGCCTGGCTTCTTGTTCTTCCAGCCTCCTGCCTGTCTGCTTAAGGATAAATATTAAGGTTTACATTTTTACTTTGACCTGCCCAGTGTCCTTTGCAGAAGATATCCTGAAGCATCAGTAATGCTGTTGAACCTTTGTGTCCCTTATGGATCTTTAGTTTTCTTAAATCATGTCAATAAAGATGGTTGTGCTACGGAAAGAAGCAATCTTCTATTTCTTTAAACATTGTAATGACATAGACTCTCGTTATCGTCTCAATCACATTTATGTTCTTTTGGGTGAATTTGCCATTTTATCAGGTTTAATCACAGGCAGTCAGCTTGACTGAACTGTTTTGCTGCTGCATGTAAACAGCAGAATTGATGTTATCAAGAGACTCCTACCAATTCCTGCTGATTGTCATGTCAAGTCTCCCCATTGCCAATCCTATCTTGAAGATTCTTCAGCAGTTGGAAGAAAATTAAATAATACCTCCAAACCTGTGAAGTTAGGCATACATTCTGATTCCACCTGATGAAGGAGCGGTGCTCCGAAAGGTAGTGCTTCCAATTAAACCTGTTGAACTATAGCCTGGTGTTGCATGATTTTTAACTTTGTACACCCCAGTCCAACACCAACATCCCCAAATCCAACACCAACATCCCTAAATCCTACCTTCTGATCGGTCGATCATGAAAAGTTGTTGTATATCAGTGTAATTATTATTGCGTGGTGTATATTTTCTCTTGGATTCTACAAATTCTCTTCATAGAACATAGAACACAGAAAAATACAGCGCAGTACAGGCCCTTCGTCCCTCGATGTTGCCCCGACCGAAGCCTACCTAACCTACACTAGCCCAATAACCTCCATATGCTTATCCAATGCCCGCTTAAATGACCACAAAGAGGGAGAGTCCACCACTGCTACTGGCAGGGCATTCCATGAACTCACAACCCACTGAGTAAAGAATCTACCCCTAACATCTGTCCTATACCTACCACCCCTTAATTTAAAGCTGTGTCCCCTAGTAACAGCTGACTGCATACGCGGAAAAAGGTTCTCACTGTCAATCCTATCTAAACCCCTAATCATCTTGTACACCTCTATCAAATCTCCCCTAAACCTTCTTTTCTCCAATGAGAACATCCCCAAGTGCCTTTCCTCATACAATCTTCCTATCATGCCAGGCAACATCCTGGTAAACCTCCTCTGCACTCTTCATGCCATATGTATTTAAACCCCAGTTGTGCACAATGTCAAACACTACCACCCTGATCTGAAGTAGCAATCACAGTCTGGGGGAGATGCAGCAATGCTGCCAGAAGTTTAATGACCCTCTATGCTTCCCAAATCAATCTGCCACCATTGTCTTTCTGCTACCCCACACTCACTCTATCTCTGTCATTGCACTGATATCCCACCATGGCTCATGAAATACCACTGTCAATATTATATGCAGCAACTTCCTTTAATGGCTTTCACTCACTCCAACTTCCCAAACTACTAAGCATGCCTACCCTCTCTGTTTTGTAATCACTCATTTAGAGCACTGACCACCTTTCCTGACTGATGTAGGAGCAGTTCCTTCACAGACCATATACTCCCCCTTCCCCCTCCCCTTGTCATATATGGCAGAATGAACGGTCAATCTGTCTGGCTATTTGTCCACTCTAAAAGACAAGGCAAGGATATTGTCAGCATCCAGGTAGGTGAAAAGTCAGACCTAAGAAAACAGACTGACAGCCTAGATACATCATTTTCCATGAGATGGGCACCTGTCCTTACATGCAAATTGGTCTGAGAGGTGCAATGTAAGGTGTTGGTTAGCTCCCAACTGCAGTGTTGAAGTGCTGAACTGTATTAGAGGTGAATCCCAAATGTGGTGAGGCTGATGTTCTTTTGATGCCAAAATCCATAGGAGGCAAGTCCAGGCAGTCACTAGCAATGCCCTTGGGGTTTCCTGGTGAAGATGGATATTCAGAGGAAGAATTGACAAGCTAGAGAGACAGAATTGTTGAGAATTGTTGCCATCTAGTTTCTTTCGAATGTCTGGAAAAGTAGCAAAACATTAAAAGTGAGGTGAGATTAAGGATAATAAAATGTTAATGCATGTGAATAGGCCTCGAAGCACTCACTGGCAAGATTCACGATCACTATTTTGGGTCGAAAATTAAATGCATTTTTCTCAGTATTGAGAATCTCATTTTTTGGATCTCGCTATATTTTACCAGCTTACTTGCAATTGTGCATCTTATTTGGGAGCTTGGAAAATTCCTCCTGTAGAATTTTAAGAGGAAGTATGCTGTGTAGCACAGAAATGGGGAGTGTTGGTTTTGATGATGTTTCTCATAATATGAGTTTCTGTGTTATAAAATGTTACATTACTTTTAGCGGTGTTCTGCCTGAACCATGCAGCACTGTCAGAATTCTGTAGTTCACTTCAAATCTGATTTCAGATAATCCAGTGACTCTGATCTTGGTGTCATGTTTGAATTGAATTGGATGACTGTTAACCTGTACGATCTCAGTCATAGGGTAAAAAATGAGGTCTGCAGATCTCAGTCATATCTGATTCAGATGAATCACCTATTATTTGGGTATATTTGAGTTGCATTTTTTTAGGTAGTATTTCATATTACAAGGATTTAAGTTCCAGTGGAATTGTTGCAGTCCATTCTCTGTGTATAGGCAGACAATGCTGTAAGTATATGGACGACAACAGTTCGCCACCATCTTTCCAAGGGGAACGAGAGAGAGAGACAATACATGCTGGCCCAACCAGTGATACATTCAGAACAAATCTGAACATACCTCCTGCCAAAGCCAATGCATTGCTAATCTCACTATTGCCTGCAACAATTCCCCTCACCTACTCTCTCCCATGTTATGATATTTACATGGATTCTCATTGTTTCAGTTCCTCAAAAGGCTGCACCAACATTCTACCACCTGCACCAGTTGTAGTAGCCATGCCACCCACATTCACGTCAGCCAATTCCTCCATTTCTCTCAATACAGGAGAAGATGGACTATAACAGAGCAGACCAAGCAAATATGGGTGGAGAGGTGGCAGTTGGCTGCTCGCCTCCATAAGGAGAGAGTTCTGGCCCTTGAAGGAAAAGACTGAGACAGCTCATGTGGGATATAGAGACACTATGCCTCATCCAATAAATCAATACAATACCACTCTTCCTTCCACAGTCACTCTCAGTCAGTCTCATTCATTGCATTCCCCTTCTGACCACCAGCTGTAATGCTGCCTGTGTTTTTCAGGTACGACCAACATCTCTAGAACCTCCATGGAGAAATACCCAAGAGGCACATCCTGAACTTCAAAAGTCAAGAGTGCCAGGGTCTCCGAGGAAGCATTGGCAAAGGTACCCCAACAGCCAGTCTCAGTGGGAACATTAGGCCAAAAAAGTGTAGAACTGCAATCTGTGGGTATTTCATTGTGACAGCTCTGCAGATGGCTGAGGAAGAAACACCCCACCCAAGCTGCTAGCACATGAAAGACTACTGGAAACCAGACACATGCTCAGCCCCACTCAGGGAAGGGACCAGTAGAATCAGGATTCAGGGACTTCATCCACATGCAGAGGAAGGAACAGGAGAAGCAGAAAGAATCTGTAGTAGAGCAATGAGTTATGTGATTGTTTATCTGCCTCCATGGAGAGGATGTCAGTTGCTATGGAGAGGCAGGTCCAACATCCTCAGGGTCTGCTGGAGAAGTACATGCACACACCTGCCCTCCATTTCTCCAGCCATTTGTCCTCAGGACTAAAGACTTTAAACAGTGGGGCAGGGAACTTGGCATATATTGCTACACCAGGAGTTACCCAGTTGGAGCATATACAGTACATGGCACTGGGTCATACTGACACCATTGATCCTCAACATGCAACACTCTCATTCTTTTGCAGCCACTGTGCCAAACGTCGAGCTGTCTATGCATTGTCCAGCAATATCTGTGGCAGTGAGATGAAACAGATTAGAATGTGGGTAATGCATTAGGATGGTCAGTGAATATTAACCTTGCAGTTCGGTGTTCTGTACAGTGCATGGGTCTATGTGCAATAGTCTTTCCCTTTAAAAGTCTTAACGTTAGTGGGTGCTGCAGTCCCCTGTCTAACAGGTTGAGTCACTTAACCCACCTACTCTGAATGTGGGCACAGCCATTCTCTTGCTCATTGTGCACTTTCCACTTACAGCATGTTCAAAGGTGACAGTGAGTGGTCCTTGGACAGTGGCTTGCTACTTCAATCTGAATGGTATCAATGAGCCCCCAAACATCCAAATCCCCTTCCTGATATCCGTTCCAGTAAACCCCAAAGACTTTAACACTCCCTCAGCTCCCACTCACCTGTCTACATGTGCTTACTCACCTTTCTTGACCAGTGCTGAAAATGTGTTGCTGGTTAAAGCACAGCAGGTCAGGCAGCATCCAAGGAACAGGAAATTCGACGTTTCGGGCCAAAGCCCTTCATCAGGAATGAGGAAAGGGTGCCAGGCAGGCTATGATAAAAGGTAGGGAGGAGGGACTTGGGGGAGGGGCGATGGAGATGTGATAGGTGGAAGGAGGTCAAGGTGAGGGTGATAGGCCGGAGTGGGGTGGAGACGGAGAGGTCAGGAACAAGATTGCAGGTTAGGAGGGCGGTGCTGAGTTCAAGGGAATCGACTGAGACAAGGTGGGGGGGGGGAAATGAGGAAACTGGAGAAATCTGAGTTTATCCCTTGTGGTTGGAGGGTTCCCAGGCGGAAGATGAGGCGCTCTTCTTCCAACCGTCGTGTTGTTATGTTCTGGCGATGGAGGAGTCCAAGGACCTGCATGTCTTCGGTGGAGTGGGAGGGAGAGTTAAAGTGTTGAGCCACGGGGTGGTTGGGTTGGTTGGTCCGGGCATCCCAGAGGTGTTCCCTGAAGCGTTCCGCAAGTAGGCGGCCCGTCTCCCCAATATAGAGGAGGCCACATCGGGTGCGGGGGAGGCAATAGATGATGTGTGTGGAGGTGCAGGTGAATTTGTGGCGGATATGGAAGGATCCCTTGGGGAGAGAGGTAAGGGAGGAGGTGTGGGCGCAAGTTTTGCATTTCCTGCAGTTGCAGGGGAAGCTGCCGGGAGTGGAGGTTGGGTTGGTGGGGGGTGTGGACCTGCCGAGGGAGTCACAAAGGGAGTGGTCTTTGCGGAACGCTGATAAGGGAGGGGAGGGAAATATATCCCTGGTGGTGGGGTCCGTTTGGAGTTGACGGAAATGACGGCGGATGATACGCTGTATACGGAAGTTGGTGGGGTGGTAAGTAAGAACCAGTGAGGTTCTGTCTTGGTGGCGGTTGGAGGGACGGGGCTCAAGGGCGGAGGAGCAGGAAGTGGAGGAGATGCGGTGGAGGGCATCGTCAATCACGTCTGGGGGGGGAATCTGCGGTCCTTGAAGAAAGAGGCCATCTGGGCTGTACAGTATTGGAACTGGTCCTCCTGGGAGCAGATGCGGCGGAGACGAAGGGATTGGGAATATGGGATGGAGTTTTTACAGGGGGCAGGGTGGGAGGAGGTGTAGTCCAGGTAGCTGTGGGAGTCAGTCGTTTATAGTAGATGTCTATGTTGAGTCGGTCGCCCGAGATAGAAATGGAAAGGTCTAGGAAGGGGAGGGAGGAGTCTGAGACAGTCCAGGTGAATTTGAGGTCAGGATGGAGGGTGTTGGTAAAGTTGATGAACCTGTTCGACCTCCTTGTGGGAGCACGAGGCAGCACCGATGCAGTCATCGATGTAGCGGAGGAAAAGGTGGGGTGTGGTGCCAGTGTAGTTGTGGAAGATGGACTGTTCCACATATCCTACAAAGAGACAGGCATAGCTGGGGCCCATGCGGGTGCCCATGGCAACTCCTTTAGTTTGGAGGAAGTGGGAGGATTGGAAAGAGAAGTTATTCAGGGTGAGGACCAGTTCAGTCAGTCGAAGGAGGATGTCAGTGGAAGGGTACTGGTTGGTGCGGCGGGAAAGGAAGAAGCGGAGGGCTTTGAGTCCTTCGTGATGGGGGATGGAGGTGTACAGGGACTGGATGTCCGTCGTGAAGATAAGGCATTGGGGACCGGGGAAGCGAAAATCATGGAGGAGGTGGAGGGTGTGGGTGGTGTCCCGAACGTAGGTGGGCAGAACCGTGTCGAGGTACGTGGAGATGAGTTCGGTGGGGCAGGAGTAGGCTGAGACAATGGGTCAGCCGGGGCAGTCAGGTTTGTGGATTTTGGGCAGGAGGTAGAAACGGGCAGTGTGGGGTTGTGGGACTATGAGGTTGGAGGCGGTGGATGGGAGATACCCTGAGATGATGAGGTTATGGATGGTCTGGGAGACGATGGTTTGGTGGTGGGAGGTGGGGTCATGGTCAAGGGGGCAATAGGAGGAGGCGACCGCGAGCTGGCGTTTGGCCTCAGCGGTATAAAGGTCGGTGCACCAAACTACTACCGCGCCTTCCTTGTCTGCCGGTTTGATAGTGAGGTTGGGGTTGGAGCGGAGGGAGTGGAGGGCTCCACGCTCACTTTCTTGACCAGTCCCTGGCATATGAGGTGACCAGACAATTATAGTCATTCACTGCACTCCTTTGAAGCTAAAGTGCTCAAGCTGCTCTCCCACCACAAAGATGACCCTGTTCCCAGCATGTTGTACCATATTCCCCTCCATTACAGATACTGTTGCCCCCTTTCACAATTCTCATCTCCCCTTCTCCTTCCCTATTTAATCAGCACCACACTGCTGCATCAGTTATCAAGAGCACAGAAGATGCTGTGAGATGCTCTCTCCTAATCTTCATGTTGCATTCTGTCTTGCGATCACCCAGATTGCTCAGACCCCTGTAAGATTCCACTCATTTGTTTCTTTCTTGATTTTTTAAAAATCTCCCCAACTGAAACAGTGGCTTCCAGCAGTTAAGAGTGTGAAAACATTTTCTCTATGCTGTAATGTTGTCTTCTTTTTGTACCTTAGACATCAGATAAAGGCTGTGTTGATCGTCTTAAGTTTGGTTGACTTTTTATTCCCACTTCTTCTCTGGCGCTGTTTTTAGATTTCAACTCTGACTGTCATCTAGATAGCTTCATTTTCAGTGTATAATCCTCTTTGAACTATAATATATCTGAAAATAAGTGTCTTAGATATTCCAACTACAGCTCTATTTTGAATTAGTAAATCACCATAATCATATAATTATGACAGCATGTAAAAACCATTATTAATATTGTTAGCAGGTTCTGCTGGAAGCTGTGTTCTTCTATTCAATTTTTCTCTCCATTTTATGACTAGTCCCTCATGTGAAGCAATTGTCAAACGTTATACCAAAGGTATCAATCTTTTAATTGCATTCTTCTGCTTTAGAACAAGATCAACTACATGACCTTTAGCATAAAAATGTGTTCACCTACTCTTCTCTGGGGTTGTCATGTAATTTTGAAGCTATTCTGGTTATCATGAATTGTTGCTTTCATATGGTAGTTTAATTTTTGGTCTAAAGTATTTGTAATTGTACAACAGCAGAGAGGTATAAAATTATTGTGCATTGTTACTAACCATTGTCATTCCTTTTAATTCCTATTTCACTTATTAAAATAGTTTACTTGAAATGCATTTTTTTTAAGTGTATCTGTAGCTAATTTTGCTGTTCATTTATGCAATCACTTCAATTACATTAAATGTCGAGTGTACTCCAGCACATGTTTAACAATCTTTTTTGAATACTGCCTAGGATTTTCTGGGATTTTATCTTACAAATTGTCACTCCACCCTTTTTTTAATGAAACACGAGAGCTCCTCATTTTTGACGGGAAATTCCAATTCCAAGATAGAGAGGGCGTGTGCTGAGTCTTGGGGTTTCCACTAGAAAGGGAAGAGGGAACTTGTGTGCTGGTGAAAGGAACAAAAGTAGATTAAGTCCAGATCAGGAGAAAGCGGGGCACTGGATCCAAATTGAAGGATAGGTGATGTTGAGTTTGGAGTGGGAGAAGAAAGGAGTGGGCCTGGAGTGAGAGTAAAAAGTAGCAGAAGATTTGGCAGTATATCTGAAGCAGGGAAGGGGAGCTGTCATGTCTGAAGAGTGGTTGTTGGGTTCTGGGGAGGAAGAGAGGGGGGATGTCACAGTCTGGGGGCTGTAAGTAATCTGGGGAAGAAATATTGGGGGTGTATAAATATGGGATCAATTAAATAGTTACTCAGGAGTCACTTTTCCTGAGGAATTATTTGTTTTATTTTTTATTTTAAACAGAGACTGAAAAGAATTAATTGAAAAAGATTCAAGGTGTAAAAGTAGTGCTCCATGGAATCTTCAATTTCTTGGCCAAGTTCTTCAGACTTACTATGCAATGGGTCTCATCTACACCGGATAATGACCATCTACACCAGATAATGACCATCTGGACTTGGAAAAATTCTGGGTCATAGTCATTTTGTTTTACATTGTGAGGCAATGAACTTAGATTCAGAAACTTTGTATTTTTTAAAAAATTTTTAAATCTTCTTTGCCTTTTCAAAATCTTGCTTGAATTTCAGTCCATTAGAGTTGTACCTGTTAAAGTTTCAGGATATCCGAGGCTACTCCGAGAAGTGAGAAAGGAGGTTGCTAAGCCACTGGATATTTGCCTCCTCGCTCTCCAAAGGAGTCGTACCGGAGGATTGAAAGGAGGCGAATGTTGTTCCTCTTTTCCAGAAGGGCAATAGGGAAATCCCTGGCAATTACAGACCAGTCAGTCTTACGTCTGTGGTCAGCAAAGTTTTGGAAAGAATTCTGAGGGATAGGAATTATGACTATTTGGCAAAGCATAGTGTGATTAAAGGCAGTCAGCATGGCTTTGTGAGGGGCAAGTCATGCCTCACAAATCTGAATGAGTTCTTTGAGGAGGTGTCAAGACAGATCAACGACGGTCGAGCAGTAGATGTGATGTATTTGGACTTCAGCAAGACATTTGATAGGGTTCCTCACGGTAGGCTCATTCATAAAGTCAGGAAGTATGGATACAGTGAGATTTGGCTATCTGGATTCAGAATTGGCTGGCTGACAGAAGGCAGAGAGTGATTGTAGATGAAATGTATTCTGCCTGGAGGTCAGTGTTGAGTGGGGTCCCGCAGGGCTCTGTTCTTAGGCTAAAATCTTCAATAAAAAATGAGGTCTGCAGATGCTGGAGATCACAGCTGCAAATGTGTTGCTGGTCAAAGCACAGCAGACCAGGCAGCATCTCAGGAATAGAGAATTCGACGTTTCGAGCATAAGCCCTTCATCAGGAATGAGAGAGAGTAGCCAAGCAGGCTAAGATAAAAGGTAGGGAGGAGGGACTTGGGGGAGGGGCGATGGAGGTGGGATAGGTGGAAGGAGGTCAAGGTGAGAGTGATAGGCCGGAGTGGGGTGGGGGCGGAGAGGTCAGGAAGAGGATTGCAGGTTAGGAGGGCAGTGCTGAGTTGAGGGAACCGACTGAGACAAGGTGGGGGGAGGGGAAATGAGGAAACTGGAGAAATCTGAATTCATACCTTGTGGTTGGAGGGTTCCCAGGCGGAAGATGAGGCGCTCCTCCTCCAGCCGTCGTGTTGTTATGTTCTGCCGGTGGAGGAGTCCAAGGACCTGCATGTCCTCGGTGGAGTGGGAGGGAGAGTTAAAGTGTTGAGCCACGGGGTGATTGGGTTGGTTGGTCCGGGCGGCCCGGAGGTGTTCTCTGAAGCGTTCCGCAAGTAAGCGGCCTGTCTCACCAATATAGAGGAGGCCACATCGGGTGCAGCGGATGCAATAGATGATGTGTGTGGAGGTACAGGTGAACTTGCGGCGGATATGGAAGGATCCCTTGGGGCCTTGGAGGGAAGTGAGTGTGGAGGTGTGGGCGCAAGTTTTACATTTCCCGCGGTTGCAGGGGAAGGTGCCGGGGGTGGAGGTTGGGTTGGTGGGGGGTTTTCCAGGTGAATTTCAGGTCGGGATGGAAGGTGTTAGTAAAGTTGATGAACTGTTCAACCTCCTCGTGGGAGCACGAGGCAGCGCCGGTACAGTCATCGATGTAGCGGAGGAAAAGGTGGGGGGGTGGTGCCAGTGTAGTTGCGGAAGATGGACTGTTCCACATATCCTACGAAGAGGCAGGCATAGCTGGGGCCCATGCCCCAGACTCCATGTCTCAGACTCCTCCCTCCCCTTCCTAGACCTTTCCATCTCTATCTCGGGCGACCGACTCAACACAGACATCTATTATAAACCGACTGACTCCCACAGCTACCTGGACTACACCTCCTCCCACCCTGCCCCCTGTAAAAACGCCATCCCATATTCCCAATTCCTTCGTCTCCGCGCATCTGCTCCCAGGAGGACCAGTTCCAACACCGCACAGCCCAGATGGCCTCCTTCTTCAAGGACCGCAGATTCCCCCCAGACGTGATCGACGATGCCCTCCACCGCATCTCCTCCACTTCCCGCTCCTCCGCCCTTGAGCCCCGCTCCTCCAACCGCCACCAAGACAGAACCCCACTGGTTCTCACCTACCACCCGACCAACCTCCGCATACAACGTATCATCCGCCGCCATTTCCGCCACCTCCAAACGGACCCCACCACCAGGGATATATTTCCCTCCCCTCCCCTATCAGCGTTCCGCAAGGACCACTCCCTTCGTGACTCCCTCGTCAGATCCACAGCCCCCACCAACCCAACCTCCACCCCCGGCACCTTCCCCTGCAACCGCGGGAAATGTAAAACTTGCGCCCACACCTCCACACTCACTTCCCTCCAAGGCCCCAAGGGATCCTTCCATATCCGCCGCAAGTTCACCTGTACCTCCACACACATCATCTATTGCATCCGCTGCACCCGATGTGGCCTCCTCTATATTGGTGAGACAGGCCGCTTACTTGCGGAACGCTTCAGAGAACACCTCCGGGCCGCCCGGACCAACCAACCCAATCACCCCGTGGCTCAACACTTTAACTCTCCCTCCCACTCCACCGAGGACATGCAGGTCCTTGGACTCCTCCACCGGCAGAACATAACAACACGACGGCTGGAGGAGGAGCGCCTCATCTTCCGCCTGGGAACCCTCCAACCACAAGGTATGAATTCAGATTTCTCCAGTTTCCTCATTTCCCCTCCCCCCACCTTGTCTCAGTCGGTTCCCTCAACTCAGCACTGCCCTCCTAACCTGCAATCCTCTTCCTGACCTCTCCGCCCCCACCCCACTCCGGCCTATCACCCTCACCTTGACCTCCTTCCACCTATCCCACCTCCATCGCCCCTCCCCCAGGTCCCTCCTCCCTACCTTTTATCTTAGCCTGCTTGGCTACTCTCTCTCATTCCTGATGAAGGGCTTATGCTCGAAACGTCGAATTCTCTATTCCTGAGATGCTTCCTGGCCTGCTGTGCTTTGACCAGCAACACATTTGCAGCTCTGTTCTTAGGCCTCTACCCTTTGTCGTTTTTATAAATGACTTGGATGAGGAGGTTGAGGGGTGGGTTAATAAATTTGCAGATGACACAAAAGTTGCATGTGTTGTCGATAATATGGAGGGCTACGACAGGCTGCAGCGCAACATTGACAGGATGCAGAGCTGGGCTGAGAAATGGCAGATGGAGTTCAATCTGGATAAATGCGAAGTGAAGCATTTTGGAAGGTTGAACTCGAATGCTGAATATATGATTAAAGACAGAATTCTTGGCAGAGTGGAGGAACAGAGGGATCTGGGTGTACGAGTACATAGATTCCTCAAAGTTGCCACCCAAGTGGGTAGGGTTGTTCAGAAAGCATATGGTGTTTTGGCTTTCATTAATAGGGGGATCGAGTTTAAGAGCCGTGAGGTTTTGCTGCAGCTCTACAAGTCCCTGGTGAGGTCACACTTGGAATATTGTATCCAATTCTGTTGCCCTACTATAGGAAAGATACAGAGGCTTTGGAGAGGGTGCAAAGGAGGTTTACCAGGATGCCGCCTGGACTGGAGGGCTTGCCTTATGAAGAAAGGTTGAATAAGCTCGGACTTTTCTCCCTGGAGAGAAGGAGGAAGAGAGGAAACCTGATTGAGGTGTACAAAATAATGAGAGGGATAGATAGAGTCAATAGCCAGAGACTTTTCCCCAAGGCAGGATTGACTGGTACGAGGAGTCATAGTTTGAAGATATTAGGAGGAAGGTATAAAGGAGATGTCAGAAGTAGGTTCTTTATACAGAGAGTTGTGAATGTATGGAATGTGTCGCCAGCGGTGGTGGTGGAAGCAGACTCACTGGGGACATTTAAGTGACTGCTGGACATGTACATGGATAGCAATGAGTTGAGGGTCGTGTAGGTTAAGTTACAATATTTTACATTAGGATTAAATCTTGGTACACATCATGGGCTAAAGGGCCTGTTGTGTGCTGTACTTTTCTATGTTCTATGTTTTATGATATCCTTTTGTTTCTACTGAAAATCTGTTTTCACATGGAGAAAGGTTGTTAAATGTTTTAAAATGAAGAAATTCTGTAGGTATTTTTCCAAGATGGGGACAATGCCTGTAAATCAATGACATCATTGCTAAGCTATCAGCTCAGCAAGTACGATAATGTTCTGGGGACCCGAGTTTGAATCCTGCCAGATGGAGGAATTTGAATTGGAAAAATCTAATGATGGCCATGACACCATTGTCAATTGTCAGGAAAAACCCATCTGGTTCAGTAATCTTTAGAGATGCAAGTCTGCCATCCTTATCTAGTCTAGACTATCCTTTTCACAATATTCTTCTTTTCTATGAGATTTTTTCCTTTAAAATGCTTGTGCACTGTTATTGCAGTTATAAGACTATTTGTAGACATACAACAAATACTTGTTTTTAAATCAAAATAATACTTTTTAACATACAATTGCTTTAACTTCAAATGTTTCAGTATAATTAGACTTCTAGGTAAACAGATCTTTTAATGTGTAATCATTTTTCCAAAGATAATTTTACCAGCTTTTCTTGATAACATAAAATTTTCATAATAATGCTCATTTACCAAATACAGTGATTTGTCTTCTTTTTGCCTCTCAGACCGGATGATTTTTTTTAATGGAAGGAAATTTGACTCTTTCTTTAAGGGGTTTAACTTACCATAGGTGTCCAAAATTGTTTGCTTTAAAGCAAGTTTATGATTCAGATTCTTCTTCTTGTAGCTTTGGTGATACACTTTATGATCTCCCCCAATATTTTGCACTCGTTCTTTGAGCTTTTACAGGCAGGTTTAGTACTATTATTACTTCTCTGCCTTTCTTAACTACTGGTTACTCATTTCACAGAAGCTTGCTGACTCTGTGAGCTTTAGATGCTCCCAAGATGGGTTGGTATCATTTCAGCTGATGTTATCACTGGAGAAGTCAAATCCCAGATTGAAATCTGGCTTGATAGATCATATTTTGTTTATTTTTGGTTTAATAAAGTGGTCTTTCACTGAAATACAAGCATGCAGTTTTACAGATTTGATTTTAAGAATAAAACCCAATGTTATTGTGCATAAAGAACAAAGTTAAAATGGAATAACCCATATATTTATATACACTTTTAAAGATTTTGTAATACTTAATAAAATATAATCTTATTAACTCCAACGGCATCCATTTTTAGTATATAAATGACAGAAAGGATTCTCTTCTCTATCACATGGATAGGGCTTAACTTAATACATATTTCAATTCTAGGTCTTAAGAATCTGGTATCCTCTTCATTGAGTCTTAAAAAACTGAGCTTAGACTTTCTCTTCTTCAAATAATATTTTCAAGGTTTTAACTAAACTCTTCTGGACTGAAATTTTCAAACTAAACTCCTTATACCATGGTAACCTATTTGTTAAAAGTTTTAAATGAATTTCCTTCTTCAGGAGCAACTATTTCATACATCAAGTTTCTGCCAAGACTTGCACAAAGTGAAATCCAAATCCAAAGTGAAATTTTCTTCAAGTTATTGGTATTTTCCTAAGCCAAAATAACTCCACAATTCAAAATCCTTCAAACTGAAGCATAATGCATAACTGTTTACAATGAAAGTTTCCATATTTCCAAAGGACCCAGAGACTTGTTCTCTCAATAGGGAGAAATGACTGGTTTAACCTGAGGGTCACTATGCCTCAAATGAAGGGTGGGATTGAAAAGTCAAATCCTTCATGGTGACCTAAGCTTATAGCAGAATTGAACATTGCTCTACATCACAAATCTGCCATCCAGTCAACTGAGGTAACCAACCCCTTTTTTTGTGGAATTCACTCAACAAAAGCAAAGCTTTATTATTCTCCAGCAACTCTCTCTCTCATACCAAGTTTTAAAAGAAGTCTCCATCGCTATGGAAATACTTAGTTTTAAACATTAAACCTCTTCATAGACACAGACCAAATTACATGCGCCTCTACTTCAAAATCCAATATCTTAATATAAATGCTGTTAGAATATATATAAATCATAAACATTGTACCACAATAGGTTCTGGTTATATTTATCAATACCATCTGAGATTCATTATCTAGATTGACTGCCATCAATTCTTCTTGCTAATAGTATTCTAAGTTACTGACATTAAATTGCAGAAGATGCCAACATAAAGTCTGCGGCAGGTGAGAGGAGTAATCTGAAACCAAAAGAAGGTTTTTACATTGCACTTAATAGCTAGGTACTTTACATCTGAATTACGGATGCCTTTCAGTTGTTCATGTGATGTGAGCATTTCCGGTTAGACAGTATTTACAGACCATACCTAATTGCCCTGTAGATAGCCGTGGCGAACACCATATTTGAACTTTTGGAGTGCATGGGGTGTAGTGACAATCAACATGCGCTTAGAAAGCAAATTCCAGTATTTTGATCTAGCAACATAAATGGAGCAGTGGAAATATTCCATGTCACCATGGTGTGTGATGTACAAGGAAACATGCAGGTGGCAGTGCTCTTGTCTTTTAATGTAGTACAGGTTACGGATTTGGAAAGTGCTTTTGAAGGAGGCTTGGTGAATTTCCTAATGTGTAGACAGTATACACCGCTGACATTGTGCAATGGTGGTGAAGAGAGTGATGTAGAATATGGTGGAGTATGGTGTATTCTTTGTTCTAGACACTGCTAAGTATGTTGAGTGTTGTTGGAGTTGCACCAATCCAGGCAACTATTTAGCACGTTGCCGGGCTGATGTTGGAACATTACTAGAAAAGCTTGGTAAGGGGTGTGGCTAGTTATAGAGCATTAGTCTTCAGTACTGTAACTGTAATAATATCATGGCCCATAGCCTATGCTGTGTCCAGTATCTTTAGCCATTCCTTGATATCATGTTGAGTGAAGCAAATGAACTGAGAATGGGTTTCTGCGATGTTAGGAGAAGCAGAGATGGGTTATCATGGGTTCAAGATGGAAATTCTTCAGCTTTGGGCTCCCCAATCATTGAGGAGAGGGATATTTGTTGAGCCTCCTCCTCATCCTCCTATTGTGTAATTTTCTTTAATCAGTTCACCAAAAACTCCTTTGATGACACTTTCCAAATCCATGACCTCTCTTGTCTGGAAGGCTTCGGATAGCTAGTGGGCACTGACTCAGTGGGCCAAGCAGTTGTTTTCTGTGCTGTGGAGCTCTTTGACTCGCTGGCATCAGATACATGCATGGACATATCACCATCTGAACGCTCCCCTTCGAGTCAGACAGCTTTCTAATTTGAAACTCAATCACTATTTTCTCACTGTCGATGGATCCGTATCCTGGAACTCTCTCCCTACCAGTGTTACAGAACCAGATGAATTGCTACAGCCCAAGAAAATAGCTCACCACCCCTTTTTCAAGGCCACATTGAGATGGGAAGCAATTGCTCATTTTGCTAGTAATGATATTAACAGCTTAAACAAATTAACAAAAAAAAAGGGATTGTCAATCTCCTTGACTTTTAAATACCTTCCATAGAGAAAGTGAGGACTGCAGATGCTGGATATCAGAGTCGAAGAGTGTGGTGCTGGAAAAGTGCAGCTGATCAGGCAGCATCCAAGGAACAGGAGAAGCAGCATTTCGGGCATAAGCCTGAATGAAGATGAAGGGCTTATGCCAAAAATGTCGACTTTCCGGCTCCTTGGATGCTGCCTGACTGGCTGTGCTTTTCCAGCACCACCTACCTTCCATGGATCTTTTTTCAAAGTGAAGATGTTTATTGATACATTTTACTTTATTCAATATACTGGGAGGATTTCTGCACAGCCAAATCAATGTTTCAACTAGTGCCAAAAACACAAAAACAAAGAACTGCAGGTGACGGAAATCTGGAACAAAAATGAACATTGCTGGAGAAACTCAGCCAGTCTGGCAGAATCATTTTTTATATATAGCTACTGTCCTTCAAGAATAATTTTTGTCAAATCAGAACATTATTCTTCACCATTGTTTCAATATGATTTGTTGATTTCAATGTGATTTTATCCTTGATAAGTAGGCAATATAACTCCATTTGATTTCAGCTCTCCCCTTCTCCAAACTTTTGATGGCTTGCATTTCTCTTAATGGGCTTTTCACGTGAGTTAATCAATTGGAAAGCCTGGCCAATTTGCTGGTCATAGAATAACAGAGTGGAAAGAGGTCATTTGATCTATCAAATTCCCACCCACCTACAAAAGAGCATCCAGCCCAGACCCATGCACCCCACTCTATCCCATAAGTCTGGAATTACCATAGCTAATCCACCTAGTCTGCTCATCTCTGCACAAGACAGGACATTTTGGCCAATCCATCCAATCTGCACATCTTTGCACTGTGGGAGGAAACCCACACTGAAACAAGGAGAACATGTAAATTCTACACAGAAAGTACCCCAAAGCTGAAATCGAACCAGGGTTCCTGCTGCTGTGAGGCCGCAGTGTTAATCAATGAGGAACTCTACTGTTTTTTTTCCAAGTATTTCAGAAGTAAAGCCAGTAGTGTTAGTCAATAAATATACCATAGGTGATGGGATAAAAGAAATGTTTAGTTGCACGTAAGACCACTTTGGGATATAAAACTGACAAGGAGAAACATACTCAGAAGGCCCAGTTTCAAGTCCTACCTAATCTATAGCAGTGTTATAACAATTCTGAACAGGTTTGTTGAAAAAAGACCAACAAAAAATGCGCTATGAAGGCTTTCCTTGTTAGAGATCATTTTATAAGATCATATATTTGTAAATTACTTTTTCGTACGATTTTAACAGGGAGGTTTTATATACAGAGTTTGTCCATAATACTACTCATAGTTTTTGCTTCTCCATGCAGCAATTCCTTCGGAGGGATGGAAGAAGAAATATCACTTTTGTAATTGACTGAAGGGCTACTAAAAACTATGTGAAGTACAGGGTCATATGATATTTGTTACGGGACAGTTAAAAAGGTATTTTTCTTGGAAAGCTTGATCCAATAACTTGCTTGCATAATTAGCAGCTACAACATGCAGTGCTATTTCTTTAGATATTTTTTAGAATCTTTTTTCCACATGCATTCCTGACCTGGTTGTCTACTCTACACCAAGTCATGTTAGTCATAAGCAAATCTCACCCTTTTAAACCCTCCCTTTGAACTGAGCTAAGACAAAATATTGTAAATAGTAAAGCACTGTTTATTTCTTGTTATGTTCCATATACAGTAACTTCAGCATTCAATCATTTTAAAATATCTTTTGTATGTCATTCAATCATCATGCTCGTAGCCCAGCTCTCTCTTCACTCGATCTTTGTATCTCAATTTTCCAAAGTTCATTCTGCCTTTAGTATTTGAGAACAGCCTTACTTAGTCATTATTAACATCCTCCTCATTTATGTGCAGGATTCTTCTTTTCCATCCTTGAGTTTGCCATGGCATTTGAAAAAAGCCTCTACTCTTCTGTTCTTATAATCAGCTCCTAAGTGTTCAAGACTCATTCTAGGTCCCTGAAAACAACATCAGCAGGCATCAGTTTGGATTCCATGTTCATGCAATTTGGTACCCAGCTCTGCATTCTCCTCCATAACCTCAATTTCATTTCCCATCTACTTTTCTTAAATTTCAATTTAACATGAGCAAAATATCTATTCTGTTTCACTCTTTTGAAATACACGAGCATTCACCCTCATTGTTTCACCCCTTTGGGTTCAATTCCCCTAATGTAAACTTAAATGAGGGTGGCTGTATCTATATTAGCACAAAACTCTCAAACTCCCTTTCTAAACTTTTCATTTTGCCAGTGTCATAGATATGTCACATTAACCTTATCATTGCCTCCGGTTACTCCCCCTAACTATCTTCCAATGTTCACTATATGTGTTTATCTTTGTAAAACCTTTCAATATACTAAAGAATCTATAGTCTTTGGCATTGCCGAATTTCAAGTACAATAGGCTCATGTATCCTAAGATATATGTTAAAAGTCAGACTTATTTTTTAATGGCTCCCCAATAAAATTTGCTGCATAACCTTGGCTTTAACCTAAGCATTTAAGTTCTCCCTTGTGAAGAATTTGCTTCTGCTTCAGTTAATCTCTGTTAAAGCTGTCAAATTCTGGTAGAAAAAGTTGATCCTTTGAGGACAACAGTTCCATTTCTGTACCAAAATATCATAGTTCATATTGAACTGGAAACACTCTGATACCAGTCTGAGAGCATCCTTTTCATTATTTTATATTTCTTTCTTGCCCTGCTCGACATTTTATCAAAGCTGATCCTCGTCTCTCTTACTCTTTGTCTTCCTGTGATGTAGTCCATTAATTTCAATCTCTGATTACCTCATGTCCTCTATTACTGGTTTGTCCAACAGTGAAGATGTTTGTTAGTTGATAGAAAAATACAAAGGACCGTAATATGAAGCTTCCAACATGTTTTCAATGTTAATGAAGATTGTAGTGCCTATTTTGACTACATACAACTCAGATATTGCATTTTCAGTGAAAGTCACACAATTATTCATTTTATAGTTCCACTGTGATAGAAATTGAACATGGTCAATTTTAGGCAATATTGATAAATGTTATGCACAATGCATTAAGTTATTAAGCATTAAGCAAGAAGCTATTAAATACAAGATTTTATCAAGAAGTTTTGGTCATAACCAACAGGAGAGGAAAAGGACCTTAACATGCTTGCAGACAAAATGTAGGAAAAATTCATGAAGGAGGGTGAGGAGAAGATCAAAAGGACTGCCAGAGACCTCAGATTCCATCAAAGTATTTGCTGCAGTGTAGCTCATGGCAGCAACAGACCAATGCACACTGAGTTAGAAATAACTGAAGAGCAAAGGCCCAAGGTTAAAAGATAATCTTAATAATGGCATGACCCACTCATCAGATTTGCCAATAATTTCAGTTGTTAAGTCTTTAGCGCCTTTCACATTACTGCAGAAATGTGGCAATTGCAATCATCTGAATAACTTGGGTACAATTATGTCACTTTCTGGAATCATGATCAACAACACAGGTCCACGAGTGATGTGTAATTCTTGTCTTATAGGACAAGCCAAACAGAGAACAGCCAGGGAATTCCTAGTGGCATGGCACTCATCCACAGATTCAATCAATAAACACATCGACCTGGACCCAATATACCGGCCACTGCAGCGGACAGCGGGAACTGCCAACCGGAAGCAGCAGATACAGATCACTATAAATGCTGGAGGAAACATCACAGAAGTGCTTCACAGGAGACTCCCAAGCACTGAGGATGTCACCTAGACAGGGGACAAAATGTCTGCAACACAAATTCCCAGCTCGGCGAACAGAACCACAACAATTCTAGTCTTGTTAGTCTTCTTAGTGTTGTTGGGGAACCAAAACCAGAATCTACAAACTGCAAATCTGAGTCTCATTTTCTGACTTCTAAAAGAACTTGGGAATTTAAGATTCCTGCAGCCAGTTACCTATATAGGCACAAAACTAGATTGTCCAATCCCTTCATTTCGGCTTCCCAGTTCAATTTTTCTCTTCACCAAGGGCGTGAAGTATTGACCAAATCTCAGGAAGATAAAGATTATAACAATAAATGTGATTTTAAAACATCCAAAACAACAAATTAATTATTTAAATGATAATCATTTTATAAAATGGTAAGCAGTTGAATTAATTAATAAAACCATTTTTTGGTATTTAGTTTATGAAGGGAGCTTGAGAGATGCAGACTCGATCTCAAATACTGATCACTGAGGCTGAGCTCAGGAGTTGTGTTTAACTATCACTGACCTTGCTTTCAAGGGGACAGTGTGAAGACAGAAACATTGGGAATGATTCTGGACTTTACAAGCAAGTTTACCTTTCAGGCAACTGTGCAGCATGTTGTATAAGCACAGCGTGGAGTTATTATTCATGTTAAATAAATAAAGGATGCTTTTTCTATAAATTAATTATTATACAATTAAATGCAGTCACTGTTGGCTTTAGTCTATAACAATAAAATTCTTAAAATGGTAAATCTTCTCACGAGATGCTCTGAACTGGACTTTGGAAATTCAAGTCTCTTTTTTTAAAAAAAAATATTGACCTTAACAGGAATCGTGATACTTCTTAAGAGTCCTGTGGTGTGCCCATTTCAGATACATTCTCAACAGTTCAAGGAAGTGTCTCACTACTTCCAGTTTCAGCATTACTGGGAATAGGCACTAAATGCTGGTTTTGTCAGTGATGTGCACATTTCAGGAAAGGTTAAATCTGGCCTTATTGTCATCAGACTACCTGTCACAGATACAAGTGGTAGCATTACCAGTGTTAGAAAGATGGCTGACAAATTTCTAGGGAAAATTTCAACCAACTCATGTTTGACAGAACCTGTTTATGTCATTGGACATCTCATTAATTTCAAATGTGGAACATAGGAGGATGTCACTGTTTTTTCACATTGTTCACACTTATGAAGTAGCAGAAATTACAGTTTATTGTGACAGAAATGAAATTACATTATCTCGGTGGAACAGTTCTCAAGATTAAAGGTGTGCTACAAGCGCAAAGAGTCTAATTTACTAGAGAATACATTTGTCATTCCGTACTCAAGAAACCTCACTCCTGAGCATGCAAACATGTCTTAACCACAATCTTCTTGAAGTAGCAGAAATAGTCTAACTAGTTACAATGATAAAAAACAGATCAAGCGGGATCAATTGCGCCAATTCTGTTTAAGGACAAGCCATTCAGACAAAAGTAGTCCAGGAACAAACAATTGTTGAACAACTGCTCAGGGAGTAATTGATAGAGTTACTCAATGGGCTTCATACACTCATCAAGGAAGCAAAAAAAGAATACAAATAATCTATTGAGATTACCTATTGTCGTGATGCTAAAGATGTCAGACAGCTGGATCTCATAGAATATGAGTTCCCTGATTGGAGCTGTTAATCTGGTCCCATCGGGGATCCCTGACTGAGAGATGAAAAGAGGAGTGTCAGAGAATTTGGCATTCCGAGAGCTGGCTATGGAGAGGAGTTACTGGTAAGTGTCTCTTCCCTAGGATGGGGAATTTCTAGGCTAGGGGTCATATTTTTAAGTTGAGAGGAAAGAAATTTTAAAAATACATGAGAGGTAATCTTTTTACACAGAGGGTGGTTCACATGTGGAATGAGGAAGTGATGAATACGGGCTCAATTATAACACTTAAAAGATATTTGGATAAGTACATGAATAGGAAAGGTTTGGATGTATATGGACCAGGAGCAGAGAGGTGGGACTAATTTATTTTGGGATTATGTTCAGCGAGGACTGGTTAGAGTGAAGGGTCTGTTTCTATGCTGGTGTACTGTATGACTGTTCATGTGTAAATAAAGGGCGACAGAATACCAGCCTTGTGGAGTTATTTCACTGATGATGACATACAAAATATGTTCCATATGGGTAAGAAGAACCAGTAACCAGTGAGCTAAAATAGGCTCTAGTAAACTCAACAAGAGTAAAAGTCCTGTGAGAATATCCAGCTATTTGCTAGTATTAGGTTGAAGGAAGACTCAACCAAAAATCCAGTGAATTGGCTAAGAATATATTCTTCAAGAGTTGGTGACATTTTACAGGCATAGTTAATCTATTAGTGTTTGACAGTTATTCCAGCTTTCCTTTGATAAGATTTCCTGGGAAGGTTGCACAAGGAACATGTAGGGATTGTCAGCTGTACAGCCACACATTGTAACATTTAATTCTTCACTGTCTTCTATTACCGTTGTATGGTATGATCTGCCTGCACTGCACAAAAAGCAGAACTTTTCACTATACCTAGGTACATTTGACAATAATAAGTCAAATCAAATCAGAGCTCGGTGAGTCATGTGTTGGACAGGGCTTGTAAGATAGATTGAAGGTTTCATATCTAATTGTTAACTCTGCAGTCATACAAAACTGTCAGGACTGGAAAACAATCTGATCATCCCTGAAAAATATTCAGACAGAAACTAGCAACATTTGTGAGAAGATGCAATCAAGGACAAAAAGAATGACCGAAACAATTCATTGAGTTCACTGATCAATCTTAAACTGAAGTTGTTCAGGCATCAATACAGCCTGGTGGGCAAACTGTAATTGTAGGTTTGTCTCCAACATGGGGCTGGCTCTCTTCCATGAAGAGGGGGTCTTGCAGGTAAGGGCAGATCTTCTCCTGGGTCTTCTTCCATTGCTGCATGCTCTTCTGCTGTTAGTCTTCACTGACGAGTGGGCTTCCAGGTATATACTTTTATCTCCTCACTCTGGACTTTCTGTGACTTTTAGCCAATGGGGTCATGTGTGGGGTTCAAAGCATCCAGTAGGGTTGTGCCAACACCCTTCACTATTAGAATCCTAGAATCCCTACAGTGTGGAAACAGGCCCTTCGGCCCATGTGCACACCAATCCTCCGAAGAGTAACCCACCCAGACCCATTCCCCTGCCCTGTTACTCTACATTTAGCCCTCAGTAATGCACCTAACCTGCACATCCCTGAACACCATGGGCAATTTAGCATGGCCAATTCAACTAACCTGCACATCTTTGGATTGTGGGAGGAAACCGGAGCACATGGAGGAAACCTACACATACATGAGGAAAATGTGCAAACTGCACATAGATAGTTGCCTAAGGCTGGAATTGAACCTGGGTCCCTGCCACTGTGAGGCAGATGTGCAGACCACTGAGCTACCATGCTGCCATGCCAGGAGGTGTAAAGTGTACATTCTCAGGCACTGGCTGGAAGTCAAGTTGCTAAAAAGTCTGATTGATACTTCTCCAATACAGAATCCTTGGGCTCATTGGAACTGACCTCTCTAAACCTTTGTGACCACTTTGACCCTGGTTTCCAGTTTTCTCTGTAGCCAAAGGCTATTGGCTGCTATTTAATTTAATTTGGTCAATTTTCTCCCGTGGTGGGTCAGTTAAGAAAGTTCAATCTTGGGTCCACGGCCACTTGGCCACACAAGCCAGCTTATTCAGGCTGTTCAGAAAAGTTAATTGCTTTCCGTTTTTGTGTTGTTCAATTAACTGTATGATGTTATGATTAACCACTCTTTAGTTTGATGACAAATGGTACATCACACATCCAGTGCACTATATCTGGCATAAACAGAACTTCAGCCAGAACCCTCTGACATCAGTTACAACATTTAAGGTAAATACATGTTTCCCTTCATAAAACTCAGAGGCCATTAAGATAAAGCACAGTGATTGTCTAAAGGTTAGGCTATGATCCAATAGACATGCCAACAGGGCAAGCTTCATGAATGTTTTTTCTCATTTCTGCTAATGTGGCAAATTAGGTTTGCTACCGACAGTCATCAAGTCTTGCACACACTTCTGGCCCCTGCAAATAGCATTTACTACCTTTGGTTATGTGCCAACCTGTCCTGCAATGAGTTAAATGCATCAATTGGTGAAATGCAATCTGCTTGGGTGATGTGGCATTGTGGGTAGTTGGCAGCGCATATAGTTAGTGAGATGTAGGGTTTGGAGTTTACAACAATGTGTGAGGGTGCAGAGAAGCATGGAATGTATTTGAAAATGTATTCACTTACATTAATCATCATTAAGCATAGTGCAGTATTGAATCCAGATCCTTGGGGATTCACTCCTATCATCTGGTTATCTGCTCCCATTGCATTCTGAGTGTCTGATTGGATCCCCGTAGACACAAAACATCTCTTTTTATTTTTACCTCCATCACCAAAACCTCCTGTGCAGTGTCTGAAAATATTGGGTCTCATCTGCTCCATATTTTACTGGTGGTTATTGTTTGCCAGGTCAGAGTTGCTATTACTGGCCAAACTACTGGAATCTGCTTCAAGCACACTGCACCATTTTTTAACCAGTGCAGAATATGATCTAGCAGTACTAGCCAATCATGATGTTGACCTTCTGTCAATGCATCTGGTCAATCAGTAAATGATGAACATTAGCTCGATGCCAGCATCTTTGAAATGAGCTGACAGAACATGGTTGATATGCTGATGGAGAGTCACTGGACTCTGTTTTCTTCCCACAGATGCTGCTAGTCCTGCATAGTTTCTTCAGTAATTTTTGGTTTTTTTTGACTTTGATTTCCTGTATCTGCAATTTTTTTGTTTCATACGTAAGGTAGATATGCTGCCTCCATTACATCCAACAGTCGGGTTAATCAAATATTGCTATAAGATTTCACCCCTGAACTATTTCTGCTGGGTGAGGAAATGAGGACAAAAGAGATGTAGCCTAAAAATGATAACACAGTCTTTCAAGCATGTGTTTCAGAGGTATTTCATTATATAAGGATAAGCAAAAGTTTAGAGCTCTTCTTCTGCTAATGTTAATTGATGCTGGGTCAATTGTTAACTTTCAATCTATATTTGATAGCTTCCTTTCAACCAAAGTAAAATATTGTGCGAAAAGATGTATGGAGATGATCACAATTCAGCAATGTTTTCATGAAATGGTGGAACAGCCTCTAAATAGCTTGTTGATGTTCCAATATTCCAAAATAAAGCATAGTAAAATGCCAATTTGATAAAAAGGCTTTCATAGGATGCAAATGTCACTGGAAAGGCCAACATCTGTGCCCATATTTAACTGCAGTTGAGGAATGGTGGAGAGCCACTGCATTCTGTTTGAGCCCATTGCATCCACAGTACCATTAATAAGGAAGTTCAAAGTTTTTGACCTCGCAACATTGAAGTCAGAATGTAGTTCCAAGGCAGGATGCTGTGTGGCTTGGAAGAAAGATTATAGGTAAAGGTGTGTCTACCACTTTGCATAATATTGAGGACTTAGGCATAAAACCTAAAATAGATAATCTTCTCAGTCCTTCTGCCTGAAACTGGATTGCAAACTCCACATAGACAATCACACAATGCTGAAATCAAAACTGGGTCCCTGTCTTTGTGAGGCAGCATTGCTAACCACTGAGCCACCATGTAAAGTGCACATTCTCAGGCACTGGCTGGAGGTCAAGGTACCAAAAAGTCTGACTGATACTTCTCCAATACAGAACCCTCTGGCTGGTTGGAACTGGCTTCTGCATTGATGTGCTGAGCTTCCCCATTGTTAGGTTTCAGGAGGTTTATGGATATTTAAAAGGAACTGACAAGGTATGAAGGTTGGATTGTTATTTATATTAATGATCATATTAATGATCTGGATGAAGGGACTGGGGGCATTCTAGTGAAGTTTGCCGATGATACGAAGTTAGGTGGACAGGCAGGTAGTACTGAGGAAGTGGGGAGGCTGCAGAAGGATCTAGGCAGTTTGGGAGAGTGGTCCATAAATGGCTGATGGAATTCAACGTGAGCAAATGTGAAGTCTTGCACCTTGGAAAAAAGAATACAAGCATGGACTACTTTCTAAACGGTGAGAAAATTCATAAAGCCAAAGTACAAAGGGATCTGGGAGTGCTAGTCGAGGATTCTCTAAAGGTAAACATGCAGGTTGAGTCCGTGATTAAGAAAGCGAATGCAATGTTGTCATTTATCTCAAGAGGGTTGGAATATAAAAGCAGCAATGTGCTACTGAGCCTTTATAAAGCTCTGGTTAGGCCCCATTTGGAATACTGTGTCCAGTTTTGGTTCCCATACCTCAGGAGGGACATACTGACACTGTGTCCAGTGGAGATTCACACGGATGATCCCTGGAATGGCAGGTCTAACATATGAGAAACAGCTGAGGATCCTGGGATTGTATTCATTGGAGTTTAGAAGATTAAGGGGAGATCTAATAGAAACTTACAAGATAATACATGGCTTGGAAAGGGTGGACACTAGGAAATTGTTTCCATTAGGCGAGGAGACTAGGACCCGTGGGCACAGCCTTAGAATTAGAGGGGATAAATTCAGAACAGAAATGTGGAGACATTTCTTCAGACAGAGATTGGTGGGCCTGTGGAATTCATTGCCGCAGAGTGCAGTGGAGGCCGTGATGCTAAATGTCTTCAAGTCAGAGATTGATAAATTCTTGATGTCACAAGGAATTAAGGGCTACGGGAGAATGCGGGTAAGTGGAGTTGAAATGCCCATCAGCCATGATTGAATGGCGGAGTGGACTCGATGGGCCAAATGGCCTTACTTCCACTCTTATGTCTTATGGTCTCATGGTCTTATTTAGTTGGCAAAGGGTATTCACTGCACTCAACAAATGGGTCTTAGAATCACAAAGCTGTTACAATGATAAAGGGACTATTCAGCCCATCATGTCTGCTCCAGTTATCTAAGATTTTTGGCTTAATGTCATTCTCTCATCTTTTCTCTTCATCCTGCACATTTATATTAAAAAGACTCAAATCCTTTTGAATGCCTCAGTTGAACCTGCCTCCAGCACACTTTCAAAAATTTCAGACCCTAATTACTCACTATGTGGGGAACGCTTTTCATAGAATCCCTAGTGTGGAAACAGGCCATTTGGTCCAACAAGTTCACACCGACCCTCTGAAGAGTATTCCATCCAGACACATTCCCCTATCCTATTACTCTACATTTACCCCTGACTAATGCCCCTACCCCACACATCCTTGAACACTATAGACAATTTTAGCATAGCCAATTTACCTAACCTGCACATCTTTGGACTGTGGGAGGAAACTGGAGCACCCAAAGGAAACCCATGCAGAGACATGGGGAGAATGTGCAAACTCCACACAGACAGTCACCTGAGGTTGGAATCAAACTTGGTGCTTGGTGCTGTGAGGCAGCAATGCTAACCACTGAGCCACCATACCAACTGTCTCATTGTGAATTTGCTCCTTTTGCAAAACATCTTTAACCAGTTCCTCCAAACTCCCCACCTCGAATCTCTTAGTAGCAGGAATTTGTTTTCCTTTATATTCTGGCCAAACTCCTTATAACTTCTGTCAGATGTCATCTTAGCCCTCTTCTTCCAGGGAAAGCAGTTCCAACTTCCATAATCTGTTCTTATAAGGGTGTAGGTTTGCCCGCTGAGCTGTAGGTTTGATATCCAGAAATTTCATTATCTGGCTAGGTAACATCATCAGTGGCAACCTCCAAGTGAAGTGAAGCTGTTGTCTCCTGCTTTCTATTTATATGTTTGTCCTGGATGTAGTTCCTGGGGTTTGTGGTGATGTCATTTCCTGTTCGTTTTCTGAAAGGTTAATAGAGGGTATCTAGATCCATGTGTTTGTTTATGGGGTTGTGGTTGGAGTGCCAGTCCTCTAGGAATTCTCTGGCATGTCTTTGCTTAGCCTGTCCCAGGATAGATGTGTTGTCCCAGTCAAAATGGTGTTTCTTTTCCTCCGTGTGTAGGGCTATGAGGGAGACAGGGTCGTGTATTTTTGTGGCTAGCTGGTGTTCATGTATCCTGGTGGCTAACTTTCTTCCTGTTTGTCCTACGTAGTGTTTCTGGCAGTCCTTGCTTGGAATTTTGTAGACAACGTTGGTTTTGTCTATGGTATGAACTTGGTCTTTTAAGTTTGTTAGTTTGTGTTTGAGAGTGTTGGTAGGGTTTGTGTGCCACTAGGATTCCGAGGGGTCTTAGTAGTCAGACTGTCATTTCTGAAACTTCTTTGATGTATGTTCTTATAACTTAAGTTTCTCACCCCTGGATTTATTTTCATAAATCACTTCAGTACGATCTCCAATGTGTCCACGTCTTTTTTACAGCGTGATACTCAGAACAGGTTTAAATTTTCCTGCTGAGGTTTATCCTTGATAAGTTCAGCATAACTTTCCTGCTCTTGTGCCTCCCAGCTCTTGTGAAGTTAGTCTTGACTCACATAGAGTCAGCAGTTTGGATGAGATCAGGTGTTCCACAACACTTTTACAGATTAACAGTGGTAATATGACAATGGCAAAGACTTGAATATTCAGATATTTTTAGTTTACTGTACCAGAAATCTCTATAGATTCATATAAGCAAGTGAGAGATAACCAGTGCTTTTTCAGTCCCCAAGTTTATTGTAACTTTTCCAGCACGGATTGTGTTTGGATTCTTACATGTAAATCTGACAATGGGTTCTCCAGATCTCTTGTATGCACAAATTCTATTGTATTAGCAATTAAATTTTGATAGTTACAATCAACTTTATTGGACTTACATAGCTATATATTAACCTTTTGTTTGTATTTAGGTCATATTTTTAAAAACTTTTCCCAAAGCTCCATAAGTTTCGTCAAAATTAGAATATAACAGAGTGAAATACATCATTTAGTTTCATTCAAAAAGTGCAGCAAAATTTTATCTGAGATATTCAACCTTCTGCTCACAGTTTATGCTGCTCATATGTCCTGGTATTTCATTGACACTATACGTATTCTGCAAGAATTAAAGTTTGGAGTTGTTGGTTTGTATACATATGCACCATAATACTCCACTTACAGTCAGTTTGTGTCATCTACACCATTGGCACTCCACAATCATGCTTTGTGAGCATAGACTAATCTTCTCTTTCCCTTTACTGTTATTCCAAACTGGGGAACTTTTTTTTTGTAATATCTGCATGTATGTTTTAGTGGAAATCCTGCTGTTCCGGGTGGACTCTTAACCTTTGAGAAGCATAACATTCTGATTCCAGTATTGAATTGAAGTGATGTTACATACCAAGTGCCTCTATTCCCATCTGTAGTTGAGTATTTTCTGTGGTTATCTGATACATGGGGACTTTTTTTATGAAGATCATTTAAAAAGTAACTTTTAAAGTTACTGCTTTTAAAGTTGCTGATTTAGTTGCACTCCTATGTGCTGTTTTCTTTTTTGTTTGGTGAGTTTTAGAATAGCAAATTGCAAAATACCTGAGGCCTTCATTTACAATTATTCCACTGCCAAACATGTTTGCTGTACTTAAAAACATATGCCAAGTTCATTAAACAAAATAATAGGAAGAAACTACAACATAGTAGGCATTTGTCATGTTGTATGGTGGAAGGAATATGAAGAATGGAAGACAGACAAATGAAGATTGATTTTCTTCAGGAAACATAAAGTCTTTGCACATCAGGAACTATACATGAGAAGCAATAGTATTATGGAAGTACAATTTTCTGACAATGATAATGTTTAAAATGCATTTTAAACTTTAATCTAATAGTTTCTTGTTAATTTTGTTCTATAGATATATCCTTTTCTTAAAGACAATGGCCATATGATGAGATTCAAAAGACTAGGCATCATGATTTTTCCATTCTACCAAATAGCGAATCAACCTTTATAATTAAACATGACAAGCTGACAAGTAAAATGAATGTAAACCGTTATACTTATATGAATTTTTGTGTCATATTGTGGTCTGGGTGGTTCTTTTCTCTTTGTCAATAGCTGAAGGCTCATTTCTCTTCTCGGTAAACATGTTTTATATTGAGGCCTTCAGACAGTTCTCCTTCGCCCTAGTGAATTTGCTGATTAATTTTTGATGCTCATCTTAATTAACACCCCAAAGGAAGTCTTGATTTTTTAGCCCATGTTCTGTATAAAACAAGTGAATCTGAAGAATGATGACCTAAGGAGACAGGCGCACTCCCAGTGACTGACATTCCTAGAACATGAAATATCTCACAAGTCATGACATGGTCAGGCAATGCCTAGGGAAATTGCAGTCCTTTAATCAGGGCAAAAATTAGGTTCATATTAGTCTAATTTCATTTCCTTTGCTACTGACAGAGAATGGACAATGCAGATTCTACCCGACAGTTGAAACATGCTATCCTTGTGCCAATACTGGTGCCATAGGCCTCAATTATTCATTTTAGTATTTACTTTGAGACACCGGTGATGGATGAGGTGGAAACAGAGATGAGATTAATTGGAAGTCCTCATAATGAAATTTAAACCTTAATTAACTGGCAGAAGAAATACAATGTCCAAAAGGAATGGACAACATAGGGACATTAGTTCCTTAAGCAAATGTGTTTAGTCTGTAAGGATTGGTGATTTTGTTTAAGAGTGAATTTCCTAAAATTTTCACAAGCAAAGTGTTTCTAATTAACTTTATTGAAAGCCCAGAAATAATGTGTCCTATTTTTTCATTTCCTGTACTTTATGTTAAGTTTAAGAAACAGAACTACACAGGAAACCAACTGTTGCATCTTAAGTCAAAGATGCATAAAGACTTGACCTGGGACCACAAATGCTTTCAGGCTTTTGTTATCAAGTTGCCATGGAAAAGGTTAGTTCTCAAACTCCATAATGGAATAAACTGATGGACACAAGCTCGCTGGGTTCATTGCTGCCTATGACATCTATGATATTTCTACTCTGTTCATGTTATTTAATTTAAATTTAAGCAAACATAAACTAATTTGTTAAAATATTACTTAGAAGTATATGTCAACTTATATCACAGTGAACTTAGAGTAAACAGTCAACAAATTGGTATACCTATCGCAATTATGCATTTCTAATAGACCTGTAAATGTATTTGCATACTTAATGCATACTAAGTTGATTTTTAAGTAATGTATCATTTAAACATTTAATGTTTATATAAGATACATAATCAGCTTCCTCTTGATTTTCCTGTGCTGTTTTATTTTTCTTAATTCACTTTAATAGTTTTTATTAGCATGAATATCTATCTCTTCTATTTTTTGCCTTTAATTTTAATTTTCAGAAATTAGATATCCACAGGCAGTAGCTATTTACTCCAAAAGTAATTTTTAAATCACTTGTCAAAAGTCATTGCACAGTTTCTACACTGCACTGACTTAATTCTACCTTTTTTTCCCTTCTAATGAACAAATGAAGTAATTTGCTTCATGATATATCCATATTTACTGGGATCAAAAGTGCCACTGATATTTATTGCCAAAGATCTGTAAAAGTAGGGATACATCCTTAAAAACACAATAGGGTACACTGCTCAAGTGAAGACTTCTTGTATGTTGGGTAACTAAATCACAAAAGTTTGCCAGACATGAGTAGATGTTGCATTTCTACATCCTGTTCTTTTTAAATCAAATGTCTTTTTTTATCTTAAATTCCACTCTATGCAGAGAAACTTGTGGACATTTTGTTTTCCAGGACATCAGCAGTTACTTTCATAAAGTGCTTAGGATTCATACCAGAAATGATTCAGTTTGGCAATGACATAATATGCTTGAAATCTGATGGAGCTCGAGTTAACATTATTTTCTGTTTATTTCATGGAAGCCATTCAACAGGACACTCCTGAATTCAAAACCTTGGTCTATCTGTCTGAACAGTTAATAATATTCTTAAAATGTTTTCTTGTTTCATCAGGATAATAGAAATTTAACATAGAAAAGATGTAGCAGCAAGATTCATTTTAATGATGAAATCACATGAAATACATTCAGCTTGCATAAACAAATTACAGCACTTCTAAAGTACTACATGGACATTTTCAGGCATCCTGAGGTCATGAAAGGGCCTGATATTTGATATTTTATAAGCACATTAGTTTAACCTAGTCCGTAAGTAGCAGCTTTGTCTATTAATTTGAATTAACTGAATGCTGTTCACTCTAATATCCGGTTATTTATTTTTAGAGACAGATCAGATACCATACATTCGTATGTTTAATTCAAACTCCATATTATTGGATTCTTCATTAAATTGTACACTGACTGGTCTCAGAGAGTGTTATCTGATTTTCAAGAAAAGAGCGCAGGTTGGACAACAGTAGTTTTGATTCAGGATTTTATGTGCATGTCACTTTGCACACAACTATGACTGTCTCTCATCTGGTGCTATTCTACAAATGAATTGTAATTCACAGCAGATAAAGCTATGGGTGACAGATCATGAAACATTAACTTTACATTGTGATGCAAACTCGATGAGAATGGATATTGTTTTGAGATGTTACAAATAGTTTGTAAAAACTGCTGTTAGATTTCACAATTCACGATAGCTATTTATGGTCTGATCTTCTGAGAAAGCATGAGCATTATCAATGTTTGTTACTGAAAGACTGAATCTGCTTTTAATCATATTCACCTATGCTATTCAATGACACAAGGACATGCCAGTTTTGTTATGAACACTTTATTTGTTAATCTTACCCTTCTAACAGCAGGTCATAATTGTATGAATTTTCTATGCAGCGTCTATCATGCAGAGCCATACAAAGACAAGTACCAGTAACTGGTTTGTCATGTAGCAAAATAATGAACAACAATACCGGAGGACTCATATAACTGAAATATTCCAGACCTCTCTGTTCAATGGGAATTATTGTGCTGCAATTCAGACTGAAAATCTATCCCATGGAGTTCATTTAGTTCTTGTTCTACTGTCTTATGTCACTGACACATTGTGAGCTCCTTTTTGCTGGAACTGTGATGATAACAGTTAGATTTAAGGATAAGTATGGCTCAGATCAATTAGACTGTCGAAGAGTGGCACCTGTCAAGGTATAGGGTTGCATTAAATGATTGTAGCATCATTGTTCCCAGAAAAATGTTTCAATTTGCAACTTCATTACAGCCACTGCATCAATGGACAATTTGTTCCTAATGGATTTAAACCAAGAAAGCAGGTCTTATCCTCCAGCTCAGGTAAATCATCAGTAGACTTCATTGAAAACAAAAAGAGCATTTATCAACTCCATTTCCACCAAAAATTAGCCGGGTTTTTCTCAGTGCTTATTATCTATCTTACTTCTAATGTTCAATTTGTTATAAACTTGTAAAAGAGCCTGGTAAACATTTGAATAGAATGCAATTGATTTAATCAATTCGAGAACAATGTGCAGTAATTAAACAAAACAGCAAATAAATAGTACTGTTCTTGTTGTCTGCTTGGGTGACATACTGATTGATATCCACAGTAAGTGGACAGGGTATGAGGGGAAGTAGGTGGTGGCAGCAGTTGGAGGGAATATACAGTGTCATTGCAAATTACTGAATGCATTTTAAAAATATACTGTTTGTAGAATGGGGACTGAAATTGATGAATGCTACTATTTCATCTGTTTCCTATTTTAACACAGGTAGTAACTCACTCACAACAGCCTAACAGCCTTGAGAAAATAGTTCACAAATATTTTCATGCAACTGCATCACCAATTCAGAAATAATACAATATAGTATGCAATTAATTCTAAAATTCCTGAATTTGTTCTTCAGATTTTCTTGACTTTGGTTCCCTTTAGTATATGATGAAGATTTACTAAAATAGCACCAGTTTGCTAGATTTCAGTTATACAGTGAGAATGAAAGCAGGAATGTTTTTTTTTCTCATTGAAGAGCAGATTGTGGGAAACTTTAATCAAGTTGGGGTCTGATACAGTAAAAAGAGATCTTGTTTCACTGTTTTGAACATTAGTAACCCAGGAACATTAGATTTAAAATAATTGGCAAAAAAAAACAGAGGGGAGAGAAGTGATTTGCGTGGTGAGTTGGTATGATCTGAAATACTTTGCCTGGAAAGGTGGTTGAAGCTAATTCAATAGTAACTGCCAAAATACAATTGCTTATATACTTGAAAAGGCGAGAATTCAGAGCTATGAAGATAAAGCAACAGATTGGATCTAACTGAGTAGCTTTTTCAAAGAACTGAAATAGGCATAATAGGTTGAATTACTCTTACTACGCAGTCTAATTCTATAATTTCTGACAAGCAGGTTAAATCTGAGCCAGAAATAGTTAACTGACCCAGGCATATTTCAGATCCAAAGCCATTTACATGAAAATATGGGATCTTCGGCTTCTGTGGGAAAGTACGGGAATGAACTAAGTGCCTACAATATATCTAAGGAAAAGGAAAATAAGAAAATAACGGGACTTAAGATGGACAAATTTCCAGGATTTAATGTTTCCCACACCAACGTTAAAAGAAATGTATGAGAAAATACATTAGCTATATTTATCCAAAATCTCACAGATTAAGAAATATGTTTTTATTGGCAAGAAATTGAGAAACTATTATAGCTCTGTCAGATTAGTGATAAAACCAGCAGGATGTTATGGTGAAATCCAGCTCATCTGGCAAAATTCTGAGAAAGGAAAACAGAAATTAACATTTTGAGTGCAATATGATTTTACTTTGAATTTGAAAGGGACTAGAAAATAAAAGCTTTTATGCTATTAGCTAAGGGAGTGGAGGAGCAGATGGAGAAAATGCCCAGAGCAAAAGACAAAGGGAAATTAATATAAATTTTGGAAAGTCACTTATATATATCATTAATGACAGATAGGTGGAGAACTTGGATAAATATAAACTGACCCAAGCTTCACCATGGTTTATGAAGGGTAGGTTGTATCTGATTAATCTGTTCAAGACATTAAGGAAGTTACTGGCATGGTAGATAAGGGAAGGTATATGCTCTTGTCTATGTGGACATATTGAATTTAATAAGGTTTCAGTAAAAAAAATTCAGCGAAACAGAACATAAACAAGATTGAAGGTATGCCAAAGTTAGATAATTACTCAGGAGTTAAGAGATAGATAATAGAAATAAAAGATTTGTTCTCTTACTGATAGGAAATGGGAGGGGGAATTTCGCAGGGTTTCATATCGAACTTAATGCCTTAGATGACAAATGGAATAATGTACGTCAAAGTTTGCAGATTTTGGGAGACGTAATTGACTTTTGCAGTTGGGAGAAGCAGGTTTTAAAAGCACATAGATGGACTAATCAATGTGGAGAAGCTAAAGTCTTCCAGGTTGAATCAGAAAAGCAAATCAGAATGCTTCTTTAAGGGTGAAGCATTAGGATTTTAAAGTAAAGGTTTTCAGGAGTCCAAGTGCACAAAACCAATAGTGGACAGTAGGGAAAAATAATCAAAAACTCTTGAGCTATTATCTCATGGAAGTTGGAACGTCAAAGTGATGGAGTGTGCTTCAGTTGTCAGAACTTTGATCATATCTCAGTTGGAGCACTTCACTCAGTTTTAGGCATTAAAACTCATGAAAGATCCCACATCTTGAGTACTTGTGGAGAATCTCAATGTCAATATGTCTGCAGTCTTAAATATGTTGACAGATATCTCAGCCTTGATAACGCAAGATCACATTGATCTTCACCAAAGTGCTCTCTCGTAGGACAGTGGCAGTACATATGGCTAGATCCTGGATAATGATTCAGGGAGATATGGAAATGAAAAGTCCTTTCTGATTGAATCTATTTTTCACCCACAGATCACCTCTCAGTCAATACCCAACACATTGCCTTCTCTTCTGGTGGCTGAGTCTGTTCCGATATGATGCAGTATATAGAATGAAAATATCATCAATGAAAAGCACTTCAGTCAACTGAGCAACTGCCACAAAAGTGTGCACATGGGTGTCTGAGAAAACATTGGCCTGATAAGATTCTACTCTTTATTCAAATATCCACTTATTCGGACTGTCGCCATCGCATAAATGCAATTCTTTATCATCACATTTGCAACCCTTTTTGTGTATTGAATTTTGAAGCTGTTTGTGGTTTCCTAAACATTACTCTGTACAATGTAGATCACAGATAGTAGAGCTTATCTTGAGTCAGATATGTGATGTTTATTTACAATACTATGTATTTACAAGGCAACATTATCACAGATATACGCACACAGTCTAGATTTGAGTGCTTACTCATATTAATGTTACATTACCTAAGACCATAAGACCATAAGACATAAGAGTGGAAGTAAGGCCATTTGACCCATCGAGTCCACTCCGCCATTTAATCATGGCTGATGGGCATTTCAACTCCACTTACCAGCGTTCTCCTCATAGCCCTTAATTCCTTGTGACATCAAGAATTTATCAATCTCGGCCTTGAAGCCATTTAGCGTCCTGGCCTCCACTGCACTCTGCGGCAATGAATTCCACAGGCCCACCACTCTCTGGCTGAAGAAATGTCTCCGCATTTCTGTTCTGAATTTACCCCCTCTAATTCTCAGGCTGTGCCCACGGGTCCTAGTCTCCTCGCCTAACAGAAGCAATTTCTTAGCGTCCACCCTTTCCAAGCCATGTATTATCTTGTAAGTTTCTATTAGATCTCCCCTTAACCTTCTAAACTCCAATGAATACAATCCCAGGATCCTCAGCCGTTCCTCGTATGTTAGACCTGCCATTCCAGGGATCAACCGTGTGAATCTCCACTGGACACGCTCCAGTGCCAGTATGTCTCTCCTGAGGTGTGGGGACCAAAACTGGACACAGTACTCCAAATAAAGGCTCAGTAGCACATCGCCGCTTTTATATTTCAACCCTCTTGAGATAAATGGCAACATTGCATTCGCTTTCTAAATCATGGATTCAACCTGCATGTTTACCTTTACAGAATCCTCAACTAGCACTCCTAGAGCCCTTTGTCCTTTGGCTTTATGAATTTTCTTATCGTTTAGAAAGTAGTCCATGCTTGTATTCTTTTTTCCAAAGTGAAAGACTTCACATTTGCTCACGTTGAATTTCATCAGCCATTTCCTGGACCACTCTCCCAAGCTGGAAGAAAGTGAGGACTGCAGCTGCTGGAGATCAGAGCTGAAAATGTGTTGCTGGAAAAGCGCAGCTGGTCGGGCAGCATCCAAGGAGCAGGAGAGTCGACGTTTTGGGCATGAGCCCTTCTTCAGGAATCTTCAGGATTCCTGAAGAAGGGCTCATGCCTGAAATGTCGACTCTCCTGCTCCTTGAACGCTGCCTGACCTGCTGTGCTTTTCCAGCAGCACACTCTCCCAAGCTGTCTAGATCCTTCTGCAGCCGCCCCACTTCCTCAGTACTACCTGCCTGTCCACCTAACTTCGTATCATCTGCAAACTTCGCTAGAATGCCCCCAGTCCCTTCATCCAGATCATTAATATATAACATGAACAGCTGCGGCCCCAACACTGAACCCTGTGGGACACGGCTTATCACTGGCTGCCATTCCGAAAAAGAACCTTTTATCCCAACTCTCTGCCTTCTGTCAGAGAGCCAATCCTCAATCCATGCCAGTGGCTCACCTCGAACACCATGGGCCCTCACCTTATTCAGCAGCCTCCCGTGTGGCACCTTATCAAAGGCCTTTTGGAAGTCTAGATAGACCACATCTACTGGGTTTCCCTGGTCTAACTACTTGTTACCTCTTCAAAGCACTCTAACAGGTTTGTCAGGCACGACCTCCCCTTACTAAATCCATGTTGACTTGTTCTAATCTGACCCTGCTCTTCCAAGAATTTAGAAACCTCATCCTTAACAATGGATTGTAGAATTTTACCAACAACCAAGGTTAGGCTAATTGGCCTATAATTTTCCATCTTTTGGCTTGATCCTTTCTTGAACAAGGGGGTTGCAACAGCGATCTTCCAATCTTCCAGGACTTTCCCTGACTCCAATGACTTTTGAAAGATCTCAACCAACGCCTCCACTATTTCCTCAGCCACCGCCCTCAGAACTGTAGGATGTAGCCCATCGGAGCCAAGAGATTTGTCAATTTTAAGACCATTTAGCTTTTCTGGCACTACCTCTTTTGTAATGGCAACCATACTCAACTCAGCTCCCTGACTCCCTTTAATTGTTGGGATATTACTCATGTCTTCCACTGTGAAAACTGACGCAAAGTACGTATTAAGTTCTCCAGCCATTTCCTTATCTCCCATCACTAGCCTTCTGGCATCAGTTTGAAATGGCCCAATGTCTACTTTTGCCTGTCGTTTGTTTCTTATGTATTAAAAGAAACTTTTACTTTCACTTCTAATATCACTGGCTAGCCCATTTTCATATTTGATCCTCTCCTTCCTTATTTCTCTCTTTGTTGTCCTCTGTTTGTTTTTGTAGCCTTCCCAATCTTCTGATTTCCTAGTGCTCTTGGCCACTTTATAAGACCTCTCTTTTTCTTTAATACATTTCCGGACTTCCTTTGTCAGCCATGGCTGTCTAATCCCTCCCCGGATAATCTTTCTTTTCTTGGCGATGAACCTCTGTACAGTGTCCTCAATTATACCTACAGACTCCTGCCATTTTTGCTCTACTGCCTTCCCCGCTAGGCTTTGCTTCCAGTCGATTTTCGTCAGTTCCTCTCTCATGCCCTCGTAATTATCTTTATTTAACTGTAACACCATTACATCCGATTTTGCCTTCTCTCTTTCAAACTGCAGACTGAACTCTACCATATTATGATCGCTGCTTCCTAAGTGTACCCTTACTTTAAGATCTTTTATAAAGTCTGGTTCATTACATAGCACTAGGTCCAGAATAGCCTGCTCCCTTGTGGGCTCCATGACAAGCTGTTCCAAAAAGCCATCCTGTAAGCATTCCATGAATTCCTTTTTTTTGGATCCACTGGCTACATTATTAACCCAGTCCACCTGCATATTGAAGTCCCCCATGATGACCATGACCTTGCCTTTCTGACATGTCTTCTCTATTTCCCAGTACATGTTGCGCCCCTGATCCTGACCACTGTTAGGAGGTCTGTACATAACTTCCATTATGGTTTTTTTGCCTTTGTGGTTCCTCAATTCCACCCACACAGACTCCACATCATCCGACCCTATGTCATTTAGTGCCATAGATTTAATTTTGTTCTTAACTAACAAGGCCACCCCGCCCCCTCTGCCCACCTCCTTGTCTTTTTGATAAGTTGTAAATCCTTGGATGTTTAACTGTCAGTCCTGACCCCCCTGTAACCACGTCTCTGTGATGCCGACTACACCATGATCATTCACGATGATCTGTGCCGTTAGTTCATCTACTTTGTTATGAATGCTACGAGCCTTAATGCTAACTTTCTTATCATTAGAGATATTGGAAGTCATAAAATGTCCTAAGTTATCCTTCCTTTTTGTTGCATTCCTAGTCTGCCTCAAGCTTAAATCCACCTGCATACATGTTATCCTCCTGCTTATCTTTCCATTTAACTCCATACTCCCTGTCGCTTTCACTTTCCCTTCCCCCCAACTCATACAAAAATGATTGACAGCATTCACTCTATTATACAAAGAGACTGGCCGAAGGCAGGGCAGGTACCTTTGTATTGGAAAGGCAATTGTCTTAATAAATTTATTTACTTGTAAGACATAGTCCTACCTGATCTGGAATCCGTGCCACTTACAACAGATGGTAAGTGGCTTTCTGATGAATAAGAAGAGAAAAGTTGATGGACTCAAACAGGGCATTGTTAAAGGAATGATCAACTAGCTCCAGAATTGTTTTGTCTCAGTGTCATTGGGTGGGCAGTTGTAAACTGATGAGCACTGTTTGCATTTCCTGGAGACATGAGTCCACTGGTGAAACCTGAGTGAACCTTGCATTAACAAGGCTATAGCTGGCACTCTGGGCAGAAATGGGAGCACCTCAGGGGGGATGCATGGTTTTTAACACCCTCCTCTTCCCCTTCTTCCTCCTGAATCCCCCTCTGACTTATCCAAGGATGATCAGAAAACTGCCTTATTTCTCCTGCAGGTCCAAGCCTCACTGCTATGCACAACTGCATGAAGCACCACCCATCACAACAGTCTGATCATTCAGGCTGATTCATATTCAAGGTTACCACAAGGATTGTCCAGAAATGTGATGCACAACTTCAGAATACTGATGGCCTGTTAAACAAACCCACCAAAATTGGAGGTGTAGTGGACAGCGAAGAGGGTTACCTCAGATTACAACAGGATCTTGATCAGATGGGCCAATGGGCTGAGAAGTGGCAGATGGAGTTTAATTCAGATAAATGTGAGGTGCTGCATTTTGGGAAAGCAAATCTTAGCAGAGCTTATACACTTAATGGTCAGGTCCTAGGGAGTGTTGATGAACAATGAGACCTTGGAGTGAAGGTTCGTAGCTCCTTGACAGTAGAGTCACAGGTATATAGGATAGTGAAGGCGGCGTTTGCTATGCTTTCCTTTATCGGTCAGAGTATTGAGTACAGGAGTTGGGAGGTCACGTTGCAGCTGTACAGGACTTTGGTTAGGCCACTGTTGGAATATTGCGTGCAATTCAGGTCTCCTTCCTATCGGAAATATATTGTGAAACTTGAAAGGGTTCAGAAAAGATTTACAAGGATGCTGCCAGGGTTGGAGGATCTGAGCTACAGGGAGAGGCTGAACAGGCTGGGACTGTTTTCTCTGGAGCGCCAGAGGCTGAGGAGTGACCTTATAGAGGTTTACAAAATTATGAGGGGAATGGATAGGATAAATAGGCAAAGTCTTTTCCCTGGGCTCGTGGAGTCCAGAACTAGAGGGCAAAGGTTTAGTGTAAGAGGGGAAAGATATAAAAGAGACCTAACGGGCAACTTTTTCAGGCAGAGGGTGGTACCTGTCTGGAATGAGCTGCCAGAGGATGTGGTGGAGGCTGGTACAATTGCAACATTTAAGAGGCATTTGGATGGGTATATGAATAGGAAGGGTTTGGAGGGATATGGGCTAGGTGCTGGCAAGTGGGACTAGATTGTGTTGGGATATCTGGTCGGCATGGATGGGTTGGACCGAAGGGTCTGTTTCCATACTGTACATCTCTATGACTCTATGACTCTAAACCCCATTTTTAAAAATTTGCTTCGGGACATGGGTGTTGCTGATTGACCAGCATTTATTGCTCATCCCTAGTTGCCTTTGAACTGAATAGCTTGCCATGCCATTTCAGAGGGCAGTTGAAAGTCAATCATATTGCTGTGGATCTGGAGTTAAACATAGGCCAGGCCAGGTGAGGAAGGCAGATTTCCTTCCCTAAAGGAGGTTAGTGAACTAGATGGATTTTTCTAGGAGAAAGTGTGGGCTGCAGATGCTAGAGATCAGAGTCAAGAGTGGGGTGCTGGAAAAGCACAGCAGGTCAGGCAACATTTCCAGCACCCCTCTCTTGACAGATTGTTTTTTCCTGACAATTGCTTCATTGTCATCATTAAATTCTTGACTTACAATTATTATAGAATTCAAATTCCACCATCTGTCTTGGGTGGGATTTGAACCCAGGTCCCTAGAACATTTGCTAATCTTCTGGAGCAATAATCTATTGATAATACTAGTTGGCCATTGCATCCCCACATTTGCTACCCTTCCTGGACTAGCTGTGACCACTATGAAGGTATCGCCTCCTCAACCTCACCCTTCAGCTGAGTTGTGGTGACCACCAGGTCAAACTCATCCCCAGTCATCTTTTTCTAATGAAAGAATAGCCCTGTGGTCCTCTGGAATGACAGTGACTTTACTTGCCATTCACTGTAGCACTGTTGGGGTTCAGAAAGATGCCATAAGCCAGGTTTACAGTGACTTCTGCTTTAATTTGCTCACAGCAAGTGAAAATCTCTGATATGTCAAACATTTATTGTCCATCCATAATTTCCCTTTAGAAAGTGATGGTGAGTCAACCTTTTAACTGCTGTAGTAAAAAGTGAGGTCTGCAGATGCTGGAGATCAGAGCTGAAAATGTGTTGCTGGTTAAAGCACAGCAGGTTAGGCAGCATCCAAGGAACAGGAAATTCGACGTTTCGGGCCAGAGCCCTTCATCAGGAGGGGCTCTGGCCCGAAACGTCGAATTTCCTGTTCCTTGGATGCTGCCTAACCTGCTGTGCTTTAACCAGCAACACATTTTCAGCTTTTAACTGCTGTAGTCTATGTGGCCTGCATATACCCACTGTGTGATTAAAGACAGAGTTCCAAAATTCTGATTCAGCAAATAAACAACGTATTCCCAAGTCACCCAAAAAAAGTAACTTGGAGGGGAACTTGTAGTTTCCTTGGGTTTGCTGCCCTCATCCTATTTAGATGGAAGGACTTTGCAGGGTTGACTGAGTAGGATGTTTCTGATGTTGAGGTCAATCTTTGTGGTTTGTCCAGTCTTATTCTTATTCAAACTTTCTGTGCAGCAGGTTGATATAATTTAATGGCTTGCTCAGAAATCTCAGAGGGAACTTAACAGCCAATCACATGCATGTCAAACCCGGTAATGATGGCAGATTTTTTTCCTTAAGTAAAATATTGTAGTTAAACTATTATGACAATCCAATACATTCACAATCATTCAATAGAATTAGCATTTTCTACCAGATTTATTAATTAATTGATTTTTAGTCCTGCCAGCTATCATGATAGGATTTTCAACACATGTCTGTAGCATTAGACCATACCCTTGTTTTGCTTGATTAGTAACATTACCACAAAGTAAGCATATCTCTCATTGCCTTGCAGCTTATTTGTAGGTGGGAAATATTCAGCAATCTTGGACTTTCTGAGGATGTTCTGGTTCCCCTCTGTTCTGTTTCCTTTCTTGTTCACTATTTCTTTCTTGGCTTTTTAATGAGTGTTTTTTTTTCAAACGATTTGGTGTCTCAGGATAGATAGTATCTGCCAATGGACCACAGGTCACTGGCAAACTATTTCATGACATATGTGAGATGTAACCTATACCACATCATCACCCCATTGTCCACATTCTTTTTTTAAAAAAATTCATTCACAAGAAAAGGGCATTGCTGGTTGGGCTGGCATTTATTGCCAATCCCTAATTGTCCAGAAGGCAGTTGAGAGTCAGCTACATTGCTGCGAATCTGGAGTCACATGTAGGCTAGACCAGATAAAGACGGCCAGTTTCCTTCCTTAAAGGACATCAGTGAACCAAATGGGTTTTTCCAACAAAGTCATCATTACACTCTTAATTCCAGATTGGTTTGCTATTAATTTCAAATTCCACCATCTGTGGTATGATTCAAACCTGTGTTGTCAGAACTTTGAGTCCCTGGATTAATAGTTTAACAATAATACCGCTAGGCCATCACCTCCCCTGAATAGTCTAGCCCAATATATAGTACAGGTTGTTCTGTTATAACGCACATTTTGTCAGTGTGAATTGGCTATAACACGGTTGATGAATTGTGGATGCTGTTTGGATAACGCAGGCATTCTATGGAATAAGAATAACGATTTTCTATTAGCAATCTTCTATAGTGCAAATTTCTATCGCAGTTTTCCATAGCACGATTTTCTATAGTGTGAGGTTACAGAGGAACATGACTGTTGCGTTGTAGCAGATTGACCTGTATGTCCTGTCAAATGAATGATCACTAACTATTGTGTAGCAAAGCAAGGTATTTGCATTGTATTTGCTGCATTTTCATAGAAAGCCAATTAATTACTATCCTAGTGTAATTTATGCTAAGAAGACATGTGGATGGCTTTGACAGGCAATAAGTTGTTTAACAATTCTATGACAGAGAACAAGCTCCTTCAAACACAGAGGAGAATGGAAGAGACACATGACAATTAAGCAGGCAGTGAACTGCCTAAATGCATACTGGGTAGAGAGTGTGAGTTTGAAATTCAAATATAAATACTTGGATATCAGGAAAAGTTTCTAAAATGTGCAACCAGCCTGATGAGATGAAGTATTCACCAATCAGGGTACTACACCGTGAAGGAACAGATGCGAGCTCAGAGCAATGTATGGCAATGTAACCCTGTATGAACAGAATGTGGAAGAAGACTGACGATGATGATTATATCGTGATGTTGAATGCAAATCAACAGCATGACAAACAGGTGTACAAAGAGCAACACGTATCTTTCTGGATGGATATTAAATCATCAGATTGGGATGAGTTGTCAAACGTCCGAAGTGTTATCTTGAAGTCAAAATGTTAGTCTTGATGTTTATTTAATTATTCAGTTGACAACGTGCTTGTATGCAACCAGGTATGTCTGTTTCAGATAAGTTTTAATCTTTGGGAAATGGTTTGAGGGGGTGGAATGTCTCATTGTATATACATATGAATGCTAATCAAAAGAAATGGGGATTCTGCAATGCCACAATACCATATCCAATTTCTTATACTTCAGGAGATGTGTACTAACACCCCTCTAACTGAGTGAATTGCATCCAGTAATTGGCAACTCTCCCAAAGGATTTGTGTGCATGGGTTCTAAAGAGATGCCACACGGTGGCTCAGTAGTGAGCACTGCTACCTCACAGCACCAGGGACCCTGGTTCAATTCCCTACTCTGAATTGTGCAGAGTGGAGTTTGCACATTCTCCCTTTGTCTGCATGGGTTTCCTTTGGGTGCTCTGGTTTCCTCCCAAACACAAAAGATTTGGCATTGTTTGGCCATGATGTGTAGGCTAGGTGGATTAGCCATGGGAAATGCAGGGTTACAGGGATAGGAAGCAGGTCTGGGCAGGGTAGTCTTCAGAAGGTCAGGGTTGATTTGATGGGCTGAATGGCTGGCTTCCACACTGTAGGGATTCTGTGAAATGTGGATGATGGCAGCTGGGTTTCTGATCTTGTCACTTTCAGTATGTTTAAATCCCAGTCGCATTCTTTTCTTGCTTAAAATATAGCCCAAAGAAATTATTTTCTCGGTGGGAGAGTTCTGAACAACATTGCATAATCTTAAATGCTTGAGTGAAATAAAGTAACTCTTGCTATCGGGAGTGTGTTGATTCTCTCTGCTGAGTAGTTTTTTTGGTTAAAAGCATCAGGTGGAGCATTGGAGGCTGAGGGGTGACCTCATAGAGGTTTATAAAATCATGAGGAATATAGATAGGGTAAATAGACAAGGTCTTTTCCTTGGGATGGGGGAGTCCAGACTAGTGGGCATAGGTTTAGGCTGAGAGGGGAAAGGTATAAAAGGGACCTAGGGGTCAACCTTTTCATGCAGTGGAATGTACTGCCAGAGGAGATAGTGAAGGCTGGTATAATTACAGCATTTAAAAAACATCTGGATGGGTATATGAACAGGAAGGATTTAGAGGGATATGGGCCAAGTGCTTGCAAATGGGATGAGATTAGGTTAGGATATCTGGTCAAAACTGACAAGTTGAATGGAAGGATCTGTTTCCATGCTGTACATCTCTATGACTCTATGATTCTAAGTGATACTGAGAAGAAAAGGTTGATCAATAGATTTAAAGTGCAGATCGAGCAGAATCCAATAAAATGGTGAAACAGGCTTGAGGATCTGAATAGGTTCCTTCTTATCCTAAAGGTCTATTTCATGGTTGTCAGGGTCTTGTTGCAGCAAACTGGTCTAAAACTGGAAATTGGGAATAATGTTTTAATTTACTGATGGGATTTGTGCACAGGTGCACTCTATGGGTTCTTGCATATACCATCATTTTTTCTTCTTGCTAACTTGAGGAGCAGTTCTCTCAAGCTCTGGCATTGAGGCCTGCAAGAGAATTTCTGCTTCTAGTATTTTGCAATGGCAACCATGAGACTCATAACAGAATTCCTGTTTATTTCTTTAGCATGTTACACAGGAAGATAGAAAAAGACATTGGGTTGGGTTTCTTTGGGTTGCTCTGTCATTCAGCTAGATCTTTGTTAGATCGTAAGTAGATCTGCACTGAAACTTCATCACCTTAGTTCAGTACAGTAATTTCTATTGATATGGCACATTCAAATTAATAAAATATCCAAAGCCACTTCACAGAGCCACATAAGGAGATCTCAAGGCAGAAAATCAAAAACTTGCTCAAAGATGACAGTTTTCCAGGTGTCTGAAAAAAAAGAAAGTGAGTTGGAGAGGGGAAAATATTTTAGATTGCAAGTATGGCCATCAGTTATGGAGTGATTATATTCTGAAGTGTGTGAGTAATTGGAGAGTTTGTAGGGTTTTATAGAGATATACTGTATTATAGAGATAAGAAGTGAAGAGGATATGGAGGGATTTTAAAACAAGGATGAAGATTTTAAGAGCAACATGTTGCTAAACTAGCAGACAATTTCATGAACATGGGGAGATGAAAAGTGAATGGGATTTGATGCAAGTTATGGCACAAACAGCAGAGTTTTGGATGATTTCAAGTTTACAGAAAGTAGAATATAGGAGGCCAGCCAGATCTGGAGGTAACAAAGGCTTGACTGAGGGTTTCAGCAGCGAGTCCTGACACTAGGCAGAAATAGGCCACCTTTCAGAGGTAGCAATATTTAGTATTAGTGACAGTGAACCTTTGTGGTTGGAAACCTACATCAAGTCAAATTATTTCTCTCGAGGAGGAATTTTGAGGTTCCAAACGGTCTGGCTCAGTGTCACACATTTGCCAGGGCTCAGGATAATGTTGTTAGTTAGAAAATAGTGTTTAGAGTGGAGACTAAAGATAATGAGTTGGGTCTTCCCAATAGTAACATTGAGGAATAATTTTCTTATCCAATACTAGATATTGGACAAGCTGTTTGAAAGTTTATAGACTGCGAAACAATCAAGAAAAGTGGTGATGATGTAAAGATGTGTGTCATCAGTATACATGTTAATAACTGATGTGTTTCACTGACATCATAAAGACATAGATGAAAGATTGAAGAGCACCAAGAATAATCAGAGGAAACAGTTATTATTAAGAAGCTGAAATCATTCAAGATAATTCTTTGATCATGGTTAGGTAGATAAGAATATGATAAGACAAGTACAGTCCCACCCAGTTGGACATTGGTGGAGAAACATTGGAAGAGAATGATGTGATCAATTGTGTCCAAATCAGAAGACATTTTGAGAAGGACATGGAGGGATAGTTTGTCAGTGACAAAGATATGTAGAATTGGAGTAATTCAGACATGGAGGGCGGAATTTATGGAGCAACAAGTGACTCGTTCAACATTCTGGAACACTGTTCTTATGAATTGATTGGCTCAGAGCTTTTCCATGATGAAGAACCTCACTGCCCTCACAAAAAATGTTGAAAATGCCTGAGAATGGGAAATCCCACCCATCACCTATGTCATTTTTTGATATTGTTGAGGATAAGTTTGTTGACATCCTGTCCTTCATGCAAGGTCCGGGAAGCTAAGTCATCTATCTCCTTATAAATGGGATTTCGATATCCTCACAGTCAGGAACCAGAAATACACTGAGCGAGATCACATTAAAGGAGGATAGAGGAGATTTGTTTCCGTAATTTTATCTTGGATAGCGAGGAAAGGTGAGGTGCCCTTTGGATATGGTTCCAAGACACATCAGTGTCAGATCAAGCACCCTTATGGGAAAAGTTAAGTAGCCTTTGAAAGCACAAAATGTAGACAATTGGTCACTTAAAACTGTACTATTGACACTGTAAAAACCATTGAAGATTTTGTATCATAGAATCATAGAGGCCTACAGACCCTCAACCCAAACCAGCCTCCCACTGGTTAAAGACAATGATCTAATTATTCTGATCCTATTTTCAAATACTGAGCCAATGGCCTCGACATCACAAGCTCACATCTAAAAGCTGCTTCAATTTTATGAGGGTTTCTGCCCCTACCACCCTCTTAGGGAGTGAGTTCTAACTTCCCACCACCCTCTGGGTGAAAGGTTTTTCTCAAGCCCTGTCTAAAACTCCAAAGTGTTACCTTAAATGCATGCCCCTTGTCATTTATCCCTTCACTAAGGCAAAACATTCCTTCATAACCACCTTGTCTATGCCTCTTATATTTTATACATCTCAATCTCTGCTCTAAGGAATACAATCTCAGCCTGTCTAATCTCCCTTCATAACTAACTCTGTCCAGTGCAGACAGCATCCTGGGAAATCTCCCCTGCACCCTCTCCAGTGTAATCACATTTGTCCTACAATATGAATTCCAGAATTGCACATAATACTCTCTACCTGTGGCTTGGACAGTTCCTGCATAACATCCTTGCTCTTAAATGCTTTGCCTTGGCCAATAAAGGCAAATATCCCGTATGCCTTGGTAGCCAGGTTTTCTATCTTTTCTGTTACTTTAAAGGACTAGTGAATGTGCATATCAATGCCCCTCTGATCATCAGTGCTTCCCAGGATTCTACTGTTAATCATGTATTCGCTATCAAATCTGTTAAAGATTTTATTTTAAAATGTTTGCTTACATTAGATGGGGAAATTTCGATATGGAGACATCATCCACAGGTGCATAACTTTATTGTGTGTCGGCATGGCTTCTGATAATTGCTCATGGTGGATAGAAGATGAGTTGACACAGATGGAGGAAGGTAAAGGGTGGTAGGTGGAGTCATGGAACCCAGAGAGATTTTGCACTAAGTAGATCAGAAGCCATGAAAAAAATTAGACTTATCTTAATTGAAGGAACAACCTTCACATTTGTTTGTGGGAGAGTCTGCCATATAATGTAGAGATACTGGTTCAACTGAAATATTGTCACGGAATTTGGTCAATCCTACAGATTAATGAGAAAAAAAGTGATTCTTTCTTGTTCTAAGACAAAATCTGGAAACAGAAGGACCTGGCTAATACAGTAATCTTTAGTGCTTCCCATCTTTTTTTCACCTGATTTCACATAATTATGAATATATCACTGACATCGAAGATGAAATGAAATAATCTGTAACTGAAAGTCAACATATTAATCACTCAACTCTGTCAGTAGAAAATAGGATTGACTATGAAACATTTGGAATGGTGTGAAACTAAAAGAAGATCCACTGCTGGCAAATGGTTTCAACTTCTCCATTTGCTAAAGGGACAAATATATTTGTTACTAATATTGGACAGCCAGATTTCAATCCAGTGGAAATTCTGTCTTCTAGTAAATTAGGTAATTTCCTATCATTTAAAGAACTTTACATTGCTGAGTATAAAGGTTTACTTCCAGCTAAACGGTTATTTTAGATTTGTAGAAATTACAATGTAACAAGGAGCCATTCCACTGATCATCCACATAGAAGGCACCAACAATGTTAAATTTGAATTCTGTCATATTCTGGATTCCAGCATCAATTTTTATGTTAGTCAAGGCTTGGGGATGTTTTCAAAAAGTTTCTTTTATCATAAAATTCTGTTTGGAGAAAGTGAGGACTGCAGATGCTGGAAATCAGAGCTTTAAAATGTGTTGCTGGAAAAGGGCAGCAGGTCCTGATGAAGGGCTTATGCCCGAAACGTCGATTCTCTTGTTCCTTGGATGCTGCCTGACCTGCTGCACTTTTCCAGCAACACATTTTTAAGCTCATAAAATTCTGTGGCTTATAGTACCAACTCATCGATAAATCTATTTGTATTCAGAATGATTTTGTGTTGATTTTAATCAACATTAGTATTTATAAGTTGCTACTGCCAAAACTATGTTTTGTGATCACAGCTCATATCATCATCTAAGATTTGCTGTTAGATAGGGCTTGCCTTTGTTTGCTCTCTTTGTCTCCTCTCTTTTTATAAATTGAAAATCTTTTTAAAAAGCTTTCATCAGTTAAATGGTAATAACAAAACTGAGGTCAGTCTCTCAAACTACATGGATGTCCTATCTTCACTTTCAGAATTTGTAACCTCTCTTCCAGTGCATAGCCTCTTCACTGAATATCCTTTTGGCAATAACATCGCAAAGATTTTGAAACAATTGAAAGTTAGGGACCAACCATAGTTCTTTTGCTGTGGTTATCCATCCTTACAGTCATAAATATTAACCCTGTGCACAGCGTCAGCTGTGAAACAGTTCAGCCAGAAACTTCAACCAGTACTTAAAATAAAACCATCAAAAAGGAAAAAAATCAGGTCCAAAAACCTGTGCAACTTCTTCCTCTGAGCTGACTCTAAAGATTACTGTTTTGGTTGTGACATTGCCTAAATGTTGTTGTGTTCTGAATACTATAGAAGGAACTTTGACTTTCTGCTTATTAGTTTTCTAATCCAGATCTGCAGTTATGAACAGAATTGTATCAAATATTTGCACAAGATCTTTTCTGGTGGCAATGTTCTCATTACATCTCCAATTTCAAATTAGCATCTTCAGTTCTGCTAGAGTTTATCATGCACGTTATAGTCAGCTCCTGATGGACTGTCACAGTGGCGGATTAACCTCTCATACTCCAACTGAAATAATTTAGGGTTGACCAGTTTCCTATCTGTGTGATGAGTTCACGGTAGATATACGATTAAAAACTGACTTTTATCCAGTTAGCATTGAAAATACTTTCCACACTGCTTATTAACAAAGTACGAGATTCTGGATTAGTGGTGCTGGAAAAGCACAGCAGTAAAATTGACATTTCGGGCAAAAGCTTCTGAAGGGCTTTTGCCCGAAACGCCGATTTTATTGCTCCTCAGATACTGCCTGAACTGCTGTGCTTTTCCAGCACCACTAATCCAGAATATGGTTTCCAGCATCTGCAGTCATTGCTTTTACCTTTTACAAAGTACTAGAGTCAAGAAGCTTGTAAGAAGAAAAAGGAAGGAATACAATTCAATATTGCTGTTTATGTCCTGAGGATATCCCAAAGAAGTACTTTTGAAGTGGAGTCACTTGACAAACAACACATGCATCCTTCAAGGTTTGGAAAGTCTCACAGGAAGTGATAAAATAAGTGTTTAGACTTTCCGTTTAGGTGCTCCTTGATGGATAAATGTTGGTCAAAACACTAGGCGAATTTCCTTTTAAAAAGATATTGTTGCATCCAGCTGAGAAGGCAGATATTTAATAGCTTATCTGAATGACAACATTTTCAACTGTGCTGCACTCCTTCAATATCACAGTGAAGTATCAGCACAGACTATGTTCTCATGTTTCTGCAGTGGGAATTGAACCAATATGATGCAGAAGTAAGTGTGCTCTTGCTTAACCAGAGTTGATACTCTATCTAGTGAATTCTTTAATGATAGTTTTTTTGCCTTTCTTTTACCTTCCTTTCTATTCCAACATGCACAATGTTCTCTAAGTGAGTAAGATAGAAAATTGCAACTTGCCAATGAGCTGTGCTGTATATTAACAGTGTGACTGATCCTGGGTTTGTACAGGCCAACTATACAGCACAGTGTGTCAATGCAAAGCAGTAACTGGATTGGGAATCAAACCACTGTTTCATCCTCCACAAAAGTACCACTGGTTCATTCTTAATGTTAAAAGTTGAAATTTAAATATAAAGATTAAGGGATAAGAGATTAGTATGGAGCTGACAATATAATTCGAGTCCTCAACTCTATTCTAATGTGTGCACACCAAATTGTCTGACATGATGAGACATTAATACAAAAGTAAAATATTATAGCTACTGGAAATCTGCAGTACAAGCACAAAATGCTCAAAAACACAGCATTGCTGGCAGCAATTGTGAAGGGAGGGAGAGGAATTAATAGCCTGTGTTGTTGCTTCTTAGAAAAAGTTGGGAATGGGTGTGGGTTCAACAGGAAAATGAGTACAAGAAACTGAAATTGTTAATTTTGCATTGGAAAAACAATTCTCACGAACATCCCATAGTCAGGAAGAAGTTCTGGCCAGTTTCAGGTTGCGATCCTATATTCAAGCTCTCTAGCGCCGTGATCAGCACTAAGAGCACTAGGAGAAATTTGTTTTTTATGTCCTCTTCTGTTTTTATTTTCAGATGGGTTTTGACAGACCTATGAATGTGCATTTTGCTTGAAAGCTCAAGAATCTTAGGAAAAACATGCTGAGGAGTTGGACACATTCTGATTGGTAAGTGTTAAATAGTTTGACAACTTCAACTGCCATCGTTAGATATTGTGTCAACATTTGGTGAGTTTGGACTTCAGTGATTGATCATAAGGTCCTGAAAAAATAAGCTGACCATTACATTGACCAAGATTGTATAAGGGTTGAGATGAATTAGAGTTTACTTCCTACTGAGAAGAGTGCCATTATATGTTCAAAACTGAAGAAAACAGTATTTGGAAATTTTACTATCCTAATCGAAAGTGATTTAATTGTCTACTATCCTTTCAATTTGAAATGAAATATGGATCTGTAGCTTTCATTTAAATAAACTGTCAGACTTTTATTGACAGGACATTTGCTGTAGCTTCAGAAAGTTAAAAAAAGGACTTCATGATTTTGCTGTTTCAATGGGATCAAGTTTTGCATTTTTAAGAATTTTGACAGCTGAAGGCATTATGAATGCTTCACCGAGTTTCAAATAAACAACACAATTGTCTATTTCAATAGGAGATTGTATTCACAGTTTGACAATTTGAAAAAGATTATGAAAAGATTGTCTGTTTTGATGTAGTTTATAAACAAATGGTGGTTTGTTTCTCCAACTGAACAACAAGTTGAGGGGCTTTCATTTTTCTACTGGGTCAGAATTTTCAGAACAAATATGGTTGTATTTTTCAATTACAGCATTATTTGATTGTTAGAGGGATACGTTTAAATGTTTATTTCAGAGGATTCTAATCGGTATTACTTGGCTTCTGAGTACTACACGTAACAGGGTTCAGAATTTTGTTTGAGTGCCTCATTTAAGATTCGCTCAAGGAGTATTTTGGGGGCTCCCATTTGACTTTCTCACTTTCACTTGTAGTGGATGATGCAGTCATATAATAGCATAACCCATTGCAATTTTTGTTTTTCACTCTATCCTTCTTGAAATAAACAAAATAGCATAAAAAACAATTGGAAAATCTTGCTAAGTTCAATGAGCATTTGTCATAGATTTTTATACGCATGGACTTGCGTACATACCTTGATTGAATGACAAAGCTGTTTCACTAGAAAAGTGAGATCGTAGGCAGGTTCAGTTCATCCTTCATCTCATAAACCAATTGCACAAAAATCTTCTTCCTTTTAAGTGTGAAAGATTACCAGCTTTAATATCTCGTGGCTGTCAGCATCCTTCTCGATCTTTCTCCCCTTCACTTTCCTATGACCTCATCTCTTCTTCTACATTCATCTTTTATCAGGTATTGACAATACCCTATGATCTTGCCCATTCTGACTATGATGTTTCATTAGCAAAGATCAGAGTTTTATCCCTTTATGTTGATAACTCAATCAATTTTGAGCTCAGTGTGATGCTTGTTTTGTTGCCTATCTCATTGCACCTACTAATTTGGCTAAGAATCCTTCCCCAGGCAGCAGACCTCTTTACTGGATCCCCAGTCTGCCTTGATCTTCTCTCTGACCATCTCTGCACATCTACATTAAAATCCGTGTATACCATGTCAACCACCTCAAATTCATTTGTTCCCCTTACTTACTCTAATCTACCCACCTCTAAGCCTGTTGTATTCTATTCTTTGAGGTACAGATATTAAACTGTTATCACACATGCTGACAAGGATGGGGGTTGTTATCTTGTGAAATGACCACTATTTTGTAGAGATGGATGTCAGCCCTTTGACACATCCTGCTACCTCCCTTTGGAGCATAACCCCACCCACAATATCATCAAATCAAATCTCCATCTCCTGGACCCCAGCAACCCCACCTCACCTGGAAATTTTCCCTCCAAGGTCTCACAAAGCAATATTTCAAAGGCCAACCATCTAGAGTGTTAACTCTGGTGAGGCACCATCTGTGAAGAGAGAAACATTTTTTTTGGTTTTGTAGCACGTTACTATACATATCTTAGCTTTGAAACTGACAAAATTATGAAACACAAATATGATAGAATAAACTAAACGGTGAGCACAGGGAGGATCTTTGGCTTGTCACTCAAACAGATGTCTCTCTCACTACTGTGTAAAATTTGGCATTGTATCTTTGGGTCTGGTCCTTGATGTCATAATACCTAACTGGAATAATATGGCTAAGCTGCCAGCACATTCACCTCCTGATAAAGGCTAATTAGTGTTGCGGAAGCAATTTAGAAATCTCCTGAGAGTGACTTTTTGCTGCTGAATGTTTGGTCAATCAAATGCACAACGTGATCATAGAATTCCTGCAGTGTGGAAGCAGGCCATTTAGCCCATCAAGTCCACACTGACCCTCTGAAGAGCATCCCACGTAGAACCTATCTCTGTAACCCTGCATTTCCTATGGCTAATCCATCCAATCTGCACATCCCTGGACTCTATGGGCAATTTAGCATGGCCAACCCACCTAAGCTGAGCATCTTTGGACGAGGGGAGGAAACCAAAGCACCTGGAAGAAACCTATGCAAACACAGCGAAAAGGTGCAAACTCCATACAGATAATCAGCCGAGATTGGAATTGAATTTGGATCCCTGGCACTGTGAGGAAGTAGTGATAACCACTGAGGCACCATGCCACTCATGGATAATAAGCTTTTGATAAGCACCATCAAAAACATCAAATTTGCAGCTTTCAGTTACTATCTTACAGTGTAAGGGGTGATTGTATAGCATTTAACATCCAGAAGACAGTGATGGTGGGAGAACAGGGTCACACAATTTTGAATCTTTTTATTAGAGCTGTGCCCTCTGCAAGCAAGAATGGAAAGACTGATTGCAGCATGGTGATGCAACTCATCATCATCTTCACATGGGCAAATATGGACGTGTGGTAAATGCTGGCCCAGCCCATGACAGCCACATCTTGTCAATGAATAAAGAAAGGAGCTAGTATGGACTGCTACATGTTCAGCCCAAGGAGAAGAACTTTGCCTGAATGTTGGGTGTACAAGCAGCTCTGAAATTACCTCCAGATGCCCTGTGTATCAGTTTTCACTGTGTAAGAGGAAGATATAAACAGTATTATAGAGTTGAGAAGAGATGGCAGTAGAGGTGAGTGTAGTGGCCATTACTGAGGAGAAGGTGCTGGTGGAGTGGGAGGGTTTGAAACTGAATAAATCACCCAGACCAAGTGAACTACATCCAAGGGTTCTGAAGGAAATAGCTGAAGAGATTGTGGGGCATTGTTGCTGATCTTTCAGGAATCACCAAGTCAGGGAGTGTCCCAGAGGAGTGGGAAATGGCTAACGCAACACCCTTGTGTAATAAGGGATGTAGGCAGAGGACTGGAAATTATAAACCAGTTAACCTGAGCTTGGTCATTGATAAGATTTTAGAGTCCATTATTAAGATTGAGATTGCAGAGTACTTGGAAGTGCATGGTAAAATAGGGCTGAGCCAGCATGACTTCGTCAAGGCAATTCACGACTGACAAATTCCTTAGAGTTCTTTCAGGAGCCAACGAACAAGTTAGACAAGGGAGAGCCAGTAGATGTGTTCTTTTTCTGGATTTACAGCTCTTTGACAAGGTGTGACACAGGAGGCTGCCAAATAAGATAAGAGGCCATGGTGTTAGAGGAAAGGTATTGGCATGGCTTGAGGATTGAATGACTAGCCCTCACTCAGCCAGTGGGGATAAAGGGTTCTTTCTCAGGTTGACAGTCAGTGACTGATGGAATTCCGCAGGGATCAGTGTTGGGACCACAACTATTCAAAATATACATTAACGATCTGGACAAAAGGCAATTGATTACCCGTAGGTAGCTATCAAGCTTCAAAGTGTTAACTATGTTTTGATCTTCACAGACCTGCTGGGATTTTCCAGCATTTTCTGCATTTGTTCCCTATTTTTATACACCCATTTTCTTTGAAAAAAAAGGCCAATATTCAATTTACCTGCTGCACTGGTATGGTAGATTTTTGTGATTTATAAACAAGTATCCCCAAATCCCAATATTTTTCAGCTTTCTGCAGTGTTTCTCTATTTAAATAATATTCATCCACCAAATTGCATATATTCACATTTTCCCACATTATATTTCATCTGCTAAGTTTTTGTTAAGTGTTTAATCTGTCTATCTCCTTCTGCAGTCTCTCTGTGGCATCCTCACTACACGACTTCCCCTCTATTTTTGCATCATCATCACGTTTATCACAGTGCATCCACTTTCAGCATCCGACTCATTAATATTTATTATAAATGATTTGTGAGTTCCTCAAAATGAGAATAAAGTACTTTCTTGAAAGGAAAGTAATTGTATTGCACCTAAAAAGTCAATTTGAATTGTTACTGAATGTATATTAACAAATGCTATGAGCAAATTATAGTTTTTGAAGGAAAATTGAAGTTTTCCCACATCTCAAAAAAGCCTTTTAAAACTGAGTCGCTCACTCCAGATTCCCACATTTTGTTTTCCCCTAATCATGGCAAAACATTATGTTGCAAATTTGAACTAAAAGGGAGATTGGCATCATTGGACTTGTGAAAAGGAATTCAACGCAAGGGTAACTAATTCAGCAGGATCTGGAGAGGTCATCTTTTGTGCAACAGACCCACACTTTCTGAACAGCAAGCTTAGATGTAACTCAGAGATACCCACAGCCATCCAGCAACTTGCTTCCCTCCCATTCCCTCTGACTCCATCCTTTCTCCAAACCACACCTCTTGTCATGTATTTACTATGCCTCTTGACCTGCCCTCTCTGATGCTGAACATTCTGTACTCAGAAACAGTCTCAATTTTATCCCTTTGCATTCCTATTTCAATAAATTTCAGGCACAACATGACGCTGAACTATTAATGTCCTTTTCTTTGGACAAGAGTCCTCTCCCCATTGCACAGACTCTTTCATCCATTTCCAACACTCTCCCTCCACCTGAACTCCTCCATCTGACTTTCCCTGCACTGGATCTGTTTATCGAGAACTGTCGACTTGAAATTGATCGCCTCAATTTCTCTGTCCCCCTCACCCATTCCAATCTATCCCATTCCAATACATTTTGTGCCCTGACTTCCAAAGGTATTGCTTTTATTGTCTGGTGGACTGACCTCTGCATTGCAGAGGCTGAGATCAGCTCTCCCATCACCACCTTGTCCAAGACCCCTCCATGGACCATCAGGCCATTGTGTCCACTATGGTCACTAACCACATTTCATCTAGAAATGATTTTCCCCCACCCTTCCACTGTCTCCAAGTTCATAGTCTCCAAACACCACATTGTTTACTTTTAAGTCCTGCCCAAAATCCACAAATATTTCTGCCCATTGTTTCTGCCTGTTCCTGCCCTACAGAACCCTTCTCCCCTTGTCCAGTTCCCTTCCCAATTACATCCATGAATCCTCTGATGCTTTTTGTTAGTTTCAGAATGTCCAGTTTGCAGGCTCCAGCCACCTCCTCTTCACCTGGGATGTACAACCCCTTTGCACATCCATCCCCCATCAGGGTGCTCTCAGGGCTCTCCCCCTCTTCCTGGAACAAAGGCCTGAACCAACCCCATCCATCACAAACTTTCTCTGCTTGACCGAACTTGTCCTCACTCTGCACAGTTTCTCTTTTAACTCCTCTCACATTCTTCTGGTTAGAGGGATACCCATGAGTGTTTGCATGGGCCCCAGTTACACCTGTCTCTTTGTGGGGTATTTGGAACATTCCTTGTTCCAGTCCTATTCCAGCCCCACCCACAAATCTTTCTCTGGTATATCAAAGATATCATCGGTGCTGCTTCCCCCTCTTAATCAGAATTGGAAATTTTAATAATTTCGCTTCCAATTTCCACCCTGCACTCTCCTTCACCTAGTCCACCTCTAACTCCTCCCTTCCCGTCCTCAACATCTCTGTTTCCATTTCTAGGGATAGACTGGCTGCCAGCATCCGGCTCCCATAATTTCCTTGACGATGCATCCTCACACAATGCTTCCTGTAAAGACTCCACTCCATTCACCCAGTTCCTCTATCTCGGTCACATCTGTTCTGATGATGCCGACTTTGACAAGGGAGCCTCCAAAATGTCCACCTTATTCCTCAACCAAGGATTCCCCAGCACTGTGATTGACAGGGCCCTGAGTCAGGTCTGGCCCATCTCCCACAATCCTCACCCCCTCTCTTCCCTTCCACAGCAGCGATAGGATCCCCTTTGTCCTTACTTGCTATACCACCAGCACCCAAATCCGTAGGATCATTGGCCACCATTTCTGATACCTCCAGCAAGACACCTCCACCAAACACGTATTTCCCCTCCTCTCCCTTCTCAACCTTCTGCAGGAATACCCTGGTCCAGTCCTCCTTCTCATAACATCCCCACATTGTTTTGGCATCTTCCTCTGCAACCACAGAAGATGTAGTGCCCGCCTGTTTACTTCCTCCCTCTTCAGTACCTCAGGGCCCAAACACACCTTCCAGGTGAAGCAGAGCTTACTTGCACTTCACACAATCTGGTCTACCACACTCACTGCTCATAATGTGGTCTCCTCTACATTGGGGAAACAAGGCACAGACTGTGTGACTGCTTCTCAGGACATCTGCATTCTGTCCGATAAAAAGACCCTGAGCTGCCAGTTGCCTGCCACTTCAACACACGGTTTCCTGGCCAACATCCCTGTCTCAGGATTGCTGCAGTGCTCCAGTGAAGCTCAGCACAAGCTGGAAGATTAGCACCACATTTTCCACTTGGGGACTCTACAGTCTTATGGATTCAGTATCAAGATCAACAATCTTAGGGCTTGAGACACCTTCTCCCATGTCCTGACCCCAACTCCCATGCACCAGGCCTTGTTATCACGTGTCATTATACACAACCCATTGTTAGCTACTAATCATCACTAACAGCAGCTATTTGCTCTCCTAGGCTGACCATTATCCACTCCTTTAGCTGTCCAACTGTTCTTCTCTATCCACCTATTGTTTACTCCTTAGCCCGGACCCTAGCTTCTGCATAAAAACCTACCTTTTCCTAGCTATATCAGTTCTGAAAATGGATCACTCGACCCAAAACATTAACTCTGATTTCTCTCCACAGATGCTGCCAAACCTGCTGAGTTTGTCCAGCAGTTTCTGTTTTTGTTTGTGCAAGAGTAAGATTCATTCTCCAACATTGTACTGTTTAATAGATCAGTGCACTCAACATTATTGAGTTGATGTTGCTCTTCATTTGACACACCATTCGTCTTTTTGATGGAGACTTGGGTGTGCAGCCATTCCATTGTAAATGCCAATTGGGGTAGAAATGTAGAAATGCAATGTTCTGACCTTTGTGTGTGCAGAACATTCAGCTTAAACAGTGTTGATAAAATCAGACATATCGGGTTGCTAGGGATTAATAAGTCAAGTGGAAGTTCATTTAAAGGGCATGGTAATACCAAGGGCAGTGTTTATTAGTCATTTTTGGGCTGATTCTGATCTGTTAAAGCTACATTGTATTTGCAGCAGTTTGTTTATATAGCCCAATTATTATGCTTCACTCAAACTTCCTTTCACACCATATCATCTAACATTGTTCTACCTCATTTTTCCCCTAACAAACTTGGCTTGTTTCTCTCTGAATACAGCTTTGCTCTTAAAATCTAATCCTAACAGCTGCAAAATTCCACATTCTATCTAATCTCTGGATAAAAGAGTTTCTCCTGAGCTCCTTATTAGATACAGAGTCATGGAAAATCATAGAGTCATACAGCACAGAAAATGACCCTTCGGTTCAATCAGTCCATGCATCACATATTCCCAAAATAAACCAGTCTCACCTGCCTGCGTTTTGCCCAAACCCTTCCAAGCATTTCTTAGTCAAGTGCTTACCCAAACGCTTCTAAATTGCTGTAACTGTACCTTCATCCATCTCTTCTTCTGGAAATATATTTCACGTATGAACCACTGTATTAAAAAAAAGTTGCCCCCATGTCTTTTTTAAATCTTTCTCCTCTCACCTTAATAATGTGCCCCCTAGTCTTGAAATCTCTAATCCTGCGGAAAAGACATCTGCTATTCACCTTAACTATACCTCTTATTTTATAAACCTTTCCAAGTTCAACTCTCAACCACCTACACTCTAGGGGAAAAATGTCCCAGCTACCGAATTTTTGTCCTGGGGTCAAGACCCTGACTATAGATGAATGTATTAGCTAATATTTTAATTTTCTGTGGGTGTTGTTGGCTTTGTTCTCACACCAAGGTGTTTGCTTAGATCACTCCCTCCAGAACTTGGATGCAATGATTACCAACCTCCTGAACCAAACGGAATCGGAGGAGGCAGAAGAGAAAAGTTTCAACAGGAAGTCTTTCCACATGGGGCTTTCTCTTACCTCAACTTGAGTGAGGGAAAGGTTTGCAGCACTTCTGTTTTAAGAGATACTTGCTGAAATTGGCCCACTCTGGCAGGCAGACTTGTAGCTTAAGACAATGATAATGTTGCTGGTGACTACGGGGTAAGGTGAGCTATGAAATGTCCTTCCAATGTCTTGAGCTCATCACCTACTATTATATTAAAAAGTCACCAATGTTCTGGGTGCCTGGACAGAGAACTGTACTGCATTCTTTATGGCCAGCGTAAACACATCACTCTGCAATTCCAAATCAACTTAAACAAATAATGCAATGTCATAAATAACAGTCAACTACTCACCTTCATGTACATGTATTCCCTTCATGTACTTCTGGCTGGGCTAGTTTTCCTCTACATAGAATATTATAGAACACAGAATATTACAGTGCAGTACAGGCCCTATGGACCTTAATGTTATGCTGAACCAATCTGAAGCCCAGCTAACCTATACTATTCGACAGTGGTATACCCCATTAACTTAAGTAAAAGGCATTGCAGAAATTTGCAGATTGTCTTGCCAGATGATCTTAAGCAGATCTGGGTCTGGAAAGTCCAGCTTAGGACAGGATCACTTTGCTAAAGAAATCAACAGGATTCACTGACTGACAGACTTCAGCAGAGATACTGGCAGAGTAGCAGTGGTGAAAGATGAATGGTATCATCCTGAGGGTTGACAGAGGACTTTTTAGATTACTTACAGTGTGGAAACAGGCCCTTCGGCCCAACAAGTCCACACCGACCCACCGAAGTGCAACCCACCCAGACCCATTCCCCTACATTTACCCCTTCATCTAATACTGTGGGCAATTTAACTTGGTCAATTCACCTAACCTGCACATTTTTTGGATTGTGGGAGGAAACCGGAGCACCTGGAGGAAACCCACACAGACACGGGGGGGAATGTGCAAACTCCACACAGTCAGTCGCCTGAGGTGGGAATTGAACCTGGGTCTCTGGTGCTGTGAGGCAGCAGTGCTAACCACTGTGCCACCGTGCCGCCCACTTGTGCACCAAAGAGGTACAACCTCACCACAGGGTGGCACCTCAACGTACATAGCAAGTTAAATAAAACAAAGAACTGTGGATGCTGTGTATCAGAAACAAAAACAGAAATTGCTGGCAAAACTCAGTTCGTCTGGCAGGATCTGTGAGGATAAAGCAGAGTGGACATTTCAAGTCTAGTGAGACCCTTCTTCAGAATTGACTGCTAATTTCTGAAGAAGGGTCACTGGACTTGAAATGTTAATTCTACTTTCTGTCCACAGTTGCTGCCATTGATAGAATGTTGTTAGATGACAGGTTATTGGACCGCTATGAGACCCACGCTTCTTTGAACACTTTGTGTCTGAAGTCATGATGGTAATACTGAGTCTTCATGGGGCAAGATGAGTTTTTTTATCCTTTCATTGATAGCTCCCTGAACGTGACAACACAACTAGATAGGATGGTAGTGAAAGCATATGACATGCTTGCCCCTATTGCCAAACTCAGAATATTGCATTCAATTCTGATTGCCACATTAGAAGAAGGATGTGGAGGCTTTGGAGTGGATGCAGAAGTGGTTTAACAGGAAGCTGCTTGAATTAGAGGGTATGAGCTATAAGGACAGGTTAGAAACACTGGGGTTGTTTTCTCTTGAGCGGCGAAGGCTGAGGGAAGACATGATAGAAGTGTATAGAACTATAACATGCATAGATAGGGTTGATAGTCAGAATCTTTCTTCCAGACTTCAAATGCCTAATGGTAGGGGGCATGTATTTAAGGTGAAAGGGGGAAAGCTCAATGGATATGTGAGAGGGTAGGAGTCTGGAACGCACTGCCAGGGGTGGTGGTTGAAGAGACAAAAAACCTGCAGATGATGGAATCCAAAGTAGACAGGCAGGAGGCTGGAAGAACACAGCAAGTCTGCATCAGGAGGTACAGAAGTCAACATTTCAGGTGTAAGCCTTCTTCAACTGGGGATGGGTGTGAGGAGAGCTGCAGATAAAGGGGGGGGGTGGTAAGGCAGGGTGGTGAAGTGGGGATAGATGAAGACAAGTAGAGGTTACGATTTGGTTGATCAATGGAAGGAATGAATCCAGTTGGTGGCACGGAGCAGTGGAAGGGAGAGGGAGAGGAGTCAGGAGATGGGGAGGGAAGATATTTGAAATTGGAGAACTTAATGTTGAGTCCTCTCGGCTGTAGGGTGCCCAGGCGGAAGACAAGGTGTTGCTCCTCCAATAGGAGCTGTGGTTTGCTTTGACAATGGAGGAGGCCAAGGATGGTCATATTAGAAAGGGAGTGGGAAGGAGAATTGAAATGGGCTGTGACTGGGAAGTCCGGTTGGCCCATGCAGACCTGGCTGTGATGCTCGGTGAGCTGTTCCCTGAGTTTACATTTGGTCTTCCGAATGTAGTGAAGACCATATCGGAAGTACCTGATACAGTAAACCAGGTTGGAAGAGGGGTAGGTGAACTGCTGTCTCACCTGGAAGGACTGTTTGGGGCCCTGGATGGAGGTGAGCGGGGGTGGTGTATTGGCAAGTTTTGCATCTTTTCTGGTGGCAGGGAAATGTACCTACGGGTTCGGTGGTGGGGGGGTGTGAACCAAGGACTGTCAGAGGAAACGGTCCTTGCAGAAGGAAGAGAGAGGTGGGGAGGGGAAGATATTCTTGGTGGTGGGGTCTATTTGGAGTTGGCAGAAGTGTTTGAGAATGAAGCATTGGATGCGGAGACTGGTGGGGAGGTAGGTGAGGAGAATGGGGACTCTGTCATTATTGTGTTGGCAGGAGGGATTTTAGAGCGGTGGAACAGGGAATGGAGATGGTGCGGTGGAGGGCTGTCTGGATGATGGAGGGAGGAAAAACACGTTGTTCAAAATAGATGGACATTGAGATGTTTGGGAGTGAAACGTCTCCTCATCTGAGCAGATGCAGCAGAGCGGAGGATTTGGGAGAATGGGATGGAGTTCTTACAGAATACTAGGTGGGAGGAAGTGAAGTCCAGGTAGTTATGGGAGTCTGTAGGTTTGTAGTATACATCTGTCTGGAGACTTTTGCCGGAGATGGAAATGATGAGGTCAAGAAAGGAGAAAGAAGTGTCTGAGACAGACCAAGTGAATTTGAGGGCAGGGTGGAAATTGTGGACGAAGTCGATGAACTGCTCCAATTCAGCCTGGGGACAGAACGCTACACTGATGCAGTCATTGATGTAATGGCGGAAGACTTGGGGCACAGTGTCTGTGTTGGTACTGAAGAGGGACTGTTCGATATAGCCGACAAAGAGGCAGGTGTAGCTGGAGCCCATCTGGGTACTCATGGCCACCTACTGGATTTGGAAGAAATGGGGGGAGTTAAAGGAAAAGTTATTGAGGATGAAGACCAGTTTGGCGAGGTGGAGGAGAGTATTTCTTGAGGGGAACTGGGTGGGTCTATTGGAGAAGAAGAATCAGCCCAGAGGCCGTCCTTGAGAGGTATGGACGTGCATAAGTACTGCACGTCCATAGTGAAGAGAAAGCACTGTGGACCGTGGAACTGGAAGTTGCTAAAGATATGGAGGGCATGGTAGGTGTCACGGAAGGTGGGAAATGCCTTAACTAAGGGGAGAGGATGGAGTCGAGTTAGGACGAAATGAGTTCGGTGGGGCAGGAGCATACTGAAATGATAGGTCGGCAAAGGTGGTTGAGCTTGTGGATTTTGGGGAGCAGGTGGAACAGGAGGTACAGAGCTGGGGACTATGAGGTTAGGGGCAGCTGAGGGGGTGTATAAACTATGAGGGGCTCAGTTTAGCTCAGTTATTGGACGATGGTTTGTGAAGCAATGTGATGCTAACTGCGTAGGTTCAATCCCCCACACCAGATGAGGTTACCATGAAGGACTCTCCTTCTCAACATCTCCCCTCACCTGAGCTATGGTGGTCTTCATGTTAAATCACCACCAGTGGTCTTTGCCTAATGAACAAACAGACCTATAGTCTAGCAAGACTATGGTGATAAGCAATGAGACTTAGGTGTGCTAAGTGGTGGTGATATGGAATAAATGTTCCATTTGAGTTGTGATTGTTGAAGATTGTTAGTAAGTGCATGATGTGGACGTGGTTATTTTGTGAGGCTAGTGGAATACTTAGTGGAATCTGACATTTAAAGAAGCATTCCGCAAACTTGACCATTCATTCAGTCATTGAGTGTTTGCAGCAATGCATCTAGCCTTCAAAACTCTTCTCTGGCATTGAACTATACTGCTATCTGTTCCCAGTTTTTTTCAGATTTGGTCTGCAGGACCCCATTGGCCCTTATGGATAAAGATTTTCTTTCATACTATGCACCTCCTCCAAAATGTCTTCCAGTGCTACATTGAAGAATATTTTGAAATTGCTCACTGTCGTACTGTGCCATTCATGCCAGGGTAAAATAACTTGTGTAATGAACTCCAGCATCTGTTTCAGCTAAGATAAATCTTTTCTTTCTATTTGCAGGCTATTTTGAGCTTGTGTTAGCCTCTCATCATTCCCTACTCAGGCATGCACAACGGTGCAATTAGCTTTGACTACATGTTGAAAATAGGTAAATATTTGTATACTGTTTGCCCTGAAACAAACGTATATGCATTATTAATGCATCACAGTCGCAGGAACCATTTTCCTGCCCTATCCAGCAGTGTCTAATTTTAAAATTTTAACCTTTGTTTTCAAACCCCACCATCTCTCCAATCTTCCTCACATTTGCTTTTCCTCTGGATTCTTCATTTTATTTTCAATTCACTATTTATTCTTAATCTTAATTTCTATCTCCCTTACTATCCGGGTAGCTCTGCACTTGTCTGATCTATATCTTTCACTTGAGAAAATAACCCATCTCTTCTTTAAATGTAGCCCATTGTTCAGTTATTGGTTTTCCCACCAGCCTCTCATTCCAGTCAATCTTGCACAGCTCTGCCATTGCTCCACTGAAGTTGGCTCTCTGCATTTGATTTTTCTCATTCTGAACTGTTACGTGTTATTCTCCACCACCTCCCTGAACCTTATGATACAATGATTTCTGTTTCCTAAATGCTTCCCCATTAAAACTTGATCCACTTGGCTTACCACACTTCCAAGAACTAGATGCAAGAGTACATTCTTTCTTATTGGACTGAACGCATGCTAATGTAAGAAATTGTCCTGAACAAAATCCAGGAATACTTGACCCTCCTTGCCTTCTACACAGCGGGTATCCCAGTCTATACTTGCGAAATTTAACTTCCCATTATCCCTACTCTACAACATTGGCATATTTCTGTAAATTCCCTGCAGATTTGTTCCCTTACTTGTTTCACTACTTGGTTGTCAACAAACTACATGTAGCAATGTAATTGTATCCTTTTTTCTCCTTAACTCAAATTGTCTTGATTCTGCACTTAGGCCCTCTGATACATCTCTTTCTCAAACACTAAAATGCTAACCAGTGCAGCCACCCCTTCTCCTTTCCTTCATTTTCTATCTTTTGAATACTTTGTATGAAATATTTAACACCCAGTCTTGTCAATTCTTGAGCCAGATTTTTGTTGTTGCCACAGTATTCTATTTCCACATAGCAATCTGTGTCTGCTACTCCTTAATCTTATCTACTTTGCCTGTTTATCTACTTACTTCATTTCTTACTTCTTTACTCATACCTCACCTACACCTCGTTATTTCTACACTAGTGTCAATGCATCTCCAAGTATTTTGTGAACTCTGGACTTGGTTTTACTATTGTCTTTTGGTTCCTACCCCCCCCTGCCAAGTTTGTTAAAAGCCTTTCCACAGCATAAGCAAAACACCTCACAAGGAAATTAATCCCAGAATTGTTCAGATGCAATCCATCTAGGTTCTACAAATGCCATCTTCTCCAGAGCCAGTTCCAAGAATCTAAAGCTCTGCCTCCTGCACCACCTTTCTAGCCACACATTCTAGTTGTTCACTTTTACTCAAAAGATGGCTTGCAGCCGATCTGACATCTTCTACTCTGGCTCTAAGGAGCCAATGTATTATCTTGGAGTCATATTAATGGCCACAGAAACACATATCTGCTCCTCGAAGTAATGAATCCCCTATCACTCTATCTCTATCATTCTTTTCCCTTCCTTCCTGCCACAAATGTGACTCTAGCTGTACTCACCAGAGGAACCATTGTCCTCATTGACTTCCAAATGAAAACCTGTTTTCTTGATTGAGACCTTCAGAAACTCTTGTCATATCAACCTCTTTCACTTGGACTGCCTAATGGCCATCCATTCCCTTCCTGTCTCCAAATCCTTAAGCTGCAGTGTAACCATCTCTCTGAACATTATAACAACATAGCTCTTAGTCTTCCAGATGTGCCAAACTATCTCCAGTCATTGTTCATGTCCCAAAGCCTGATGTTTCTACAAATGGTTGCTCTACCTGCAAATGTGGTCATCTGGTGCACCATTTAGGCATTGCTTCCCATTATTACAGGCTATAACAACAAACTAGTGTTGTTATGTTTTAAACTTAGCATTTATTTTTGTTTTACTTTTTTTATTACTTAGGCTTAAACTTACTTCCTTTATGCTAACTTTATTACCCTCAATGATCCTACTTTGGCTTCCTTATATTAATTTATTACATTGAAAAATATGATTTCTTTATTAGAAAAGGTGAGGGAGACAGAAAGCAAGAAACTATGGGTCATTTGTCGACAGGCAAATGTTTCAAACTAGTATTAAAATGCTTATAGTAGGGCAATTGGAAAAAAATGTAACCTGTTGGAGTCAACATAGTTTTATGAAAGAGAGATCACGTTTAACCAACTTGTTGGAGTTCTTTGAAGAAATAACGTTTATTATGTATAAAGGGGAAGCAGTGAACATACTGTGCTTAAATTTCCAGAAGGCATTTGATAAGGAGCCATATCAAAGATTATTGAGGAAAATAACATATGGTGTAGGGACTAACAAAGTAACATGAGCCAAACATTGGCTACCTAACAGGAAACAGTAAGAAGACATAAATGGGTCAGTTTCTGGATGGCAAGCTGCTACAAATGATAAACCACAAGGTCTCAACTATTTTCAATTTATAAAAATGATTTGGATGAAGGGACCAAAGATCTGGTTGCAAAATGTGTTGATGACACAAAGTTAGGCAGGAACACAAGTTGTAAAGAATACACAAGGAAGGTACAAAAAGAAATTGATAGGTTAAGTGAGTGGGCTAGAATGAAGTAAATGGAGTATAATACATGGCACGTTTCACAGGGAAGTTTTTAAAAGTATATTATCTAAATATTTACCTTACTGTGGTAAAGGACACTGGTTTGAGACTGAAGTTGATCTCCCTGAAACTGATTTTGAAATTCTACCATGTTGAAATCACCAAGCCCTAGAGGATCCTTAATTATGAGATCTCTTATTAATCCTACCCCAGTACACGTGACTAGATCTAAGATGGCCTGTCTCCAGGAAGGTTGTACAATGTACTGCTCTAAGAAACCATTCCAGATGCTTTCTATAAATTTGTTTTCCATGTCAGCCTTGCCTATCTGACTTGTCCAGTCAATCTGTAGAGTAAAATCACCCATGACAATGATAGTGCTCTTCTTACAAGCTTCCATTATTTCCGATAGAGATGAGGAGAAGCTATTTCTCACAGAGGGTAGTGATTCTTCGAAGCTTTCCCTCCAAAGAGTTTTTTAAAGCAGAAGTAAACACACATGGAGTGTAGGGATTGCTGGCTAGACCAGTATTTATTGTCCATCCCTAGTTGCCCTGAGAAGGTGGTGGTGAGCTGTTTTCTTGAATTACTGCAGTCCATGTGATATAGATAGACCCATAATGCTGTTGGGTGGATTTCAGGATCTTGACCCAGAAGGACTGATGATATATTTCCAACAGGTGTTAGTGAGTGGCTTGGAAGGGAACTTGCAGATAGTGGTGTTCCCATCTGACTGCTGCCCTTATCTTTCTGGATGCTAAAGGGTATGCTTTTGGAAGTTGCTAGTTAAGGTTCTTTAGTGAATTCCCACATCGCATCTTATTGATGGTACACACTGCTACCAATGAATCTCAGCAGTGGACGAAGTGGATGCTTGTGGATGTAATGTCAATCAAGTTTCTTGAACGCTGATGGAGCTGTACTCACCCAGGCAAACGGGGAATATTCCATCAAACTCCTGACTTATGCCTTGTAGATGATGGACAGGTTTTGGGTAGTGAGAAGTTGAGTTACACACTACAGAATTCCTAGCCTCTGACTTACTCTTGTACCCATTGTGGCTGTGAGTCCAATTCAGTTTCTGGTCAATGCTAGCCCCCAGGATGTTGATGGTGGGGGATTCAGTGATGGTAATAACACTGAATGTTATCAGGGTACACAGAAATGTGCAGTCTTCACATCCATCATGAACTTATTGAATGGCAAAACAGGCTTGAGGCACTATATAGTCTATACCTGCTCCGAGTTGTTTATGTTTTTATGCTGTGCACAGGCGCTGAGCTCGAAATGTTCCTCAATAACACTTGCAGCTTTTCTGGTTCTCACTTCTCCTTTAAGATGCTTTTTAAAAGCTAGCTCACCACCTGCTTTAATATCCGCCTACTTGGTTCAGTGCTTACTGTAAAGAGCCGTTGGACATTTTATTATATTAAACATGCAATGCAGATGCCCTTTGTAATTGTTGGTTCCTTCATGCTGTTCAAGAGCACTGATGGCAGGAGTCCATGTGCACTGTCCTTCGCTGGAGTTTCCTGTTTGCTCTTGATTTACACCATTTTGTTTTGATGAAGCCTGGCTACAAAGCCCTCAAACCTCTGCTTGCTTTCAGTTTAGATTTACTACACCCTTTTCAGGCACAGTCAGGTGCTGACACCAAATAATTCACAAACAAGGTTCAATGCAGTGCTGTTCAGGAGCAAAATGGGAGATAATGATTGCAGGCTATTTTTCTTCGGCACTGTATCCATTTTTAGGCATTAATTGAGAGCAGCGCCCAGAGAAAATTGAGTCCTTTTTGCTTTAATTGTACCAATGTTTCATTGTGAGGGAGAGAAAGTGAGAGAGCAAAGAAGAGCCTTTCCTTATGGAAATGCCTAGCTGTATGCTGTAAATTAGGAGTCTGTTCCACCCTGGCTTTTTTCAGTTGTAATTTGTGTTATAGTTATCATTAACATGTCAAACTTGTAATCATGTACAATGAGCTATTTGCTCATAATGACAAAAGCAATTTAAAGCTTTACCAGAGCAGTTCGTGATTATGAAGTATCGACAAAGCAAAATAAATAAGCATTGGACCAATCGTTAAAGAAACAGTAAAGGCCAAGTGTTCTGCCTTGTGTTTCTGTTTGACTTCAGTGGATGAGCCTTGTTTGCACTCTTCTATTCAGTGATGTCATGTAAAAGGATTATTTACTGTAACCTTGTAATCAAGCTGCCCTATTACTGATGATAACAGTGCTGCTGCAATTTTGTCTGAAAAGAAACCGCCTGAGATGGATTGGCTGATGCTTTAGTTGCAGCGCAATGCCCTATTATCTTCATTCGTAATTTGCTTTCAAGAACTTATGATTTATATTTGAGTTGGATTACTCCTTTCAGTGTATCATGAGCTTTAAGTGGCCTTGTTGGTCTTGAGGAAAAAGGTAAAAAAGTCATATCTCTGCTAGATTTTAATTGATGCATTTGAAGTTGGAGTAAAAAAGGATTGCAATTAAAATCAAAAGCCCTACTGTCTTTGGTGGTAACGCTTCAGTTCTGCAGTTGTCTCTAATACTTTATTTGTTCTGCATGTTATCAGAAGATTTCACGCAATCATACAATAAAAGTGACTAATTTACAGAATGAACAGAGAGAGGACAGAGGATGACACCTTTTTGATGCTCATTAAGTGAAAATTTAGTCAGTCCAACACAGTTATAGCTCATGATAGTTTTAACTAAATTAGACACTATGAAAAAAGAAACAAAGTGCGTACAATTTGAAACTTTGCAAAAGGTGGAAAATTGTGGAATATTTTTCTCTGGTTTTTATCAACCAACTGGAGCAACAGTTGTTCAGTTTATTGTCCTTGGGGCTGAAATTTCATTCCAGATTCAGTAAGTAGACTGGCTCCACTCACCTTGTACACAATACCTGGACATGTGGGATTTTTTGGGGGAATGGGTTCTAACAGGATTGGGCTTACCATACCTGGTAAAAGTTTGAAGTCAGCCATAGAATAGACTAGTAGATCTCAGTGGTCTCAGCTCAATCTCATTATAAACTCCTAGTTCAAAACCCCAGCATTCTTTAGGCTGTTGAAACTGCCATATTCAAAGTAAGATACTAACTGATTTCTTTTAAATCTAGTCCTAAGCTGCTCATTATTTACTTTGACAAAATATAGAGGTGTCAAGAGCTTGAAGGTTTTGCTACTGATGTTCTAAAGGTCTGATTGCTAGACACTGTTTTGGCTCTGTAGTAAAAACAGCCTTTTTTAGAAATTTTGAACAAATAACATTTTGTAAACTTTTTCACACATGACATTGTGACAAAATGGTGCATTAGTTCTCTACAGAAAGTACAATGGATGCTTGGATATGGAAGTGCCATCAGTTGGCATGGAAATTATGAAAGGCAATAGGGAAGGGTGAGCAGGACATTGGCATGGGAACATGGGTATAGCATTTTGAATTTAGCTTTCAAAAGGTTCCCTCATCCAGACGATTACACATAATGACTCTTTCAAAAAGCTGGCCTTAACTCCACAAGGATTGTGGGGGACAAGTCGATGCCGATCCCTGCAATGGAACTAGTCTGGTTAGGAATGCACAAGTCAGCACCCCTATCCAGTCTTGACAAAAGCTTGGAACACTGCCATCGGATCCAAGAATCCCAGATTCAGTACCCAGCTTCCATGTCTAAAGGTTCATGGAGTCTCCCCAACTCAACAGGAAACCAATCTGTTGTCTCTGACACATCACTAAACTTTTGTCTGAAATTGTGCTGATTGTTATCAGAAACAAATTTAATGTTGCCTTTGTGAAAAGAGTGAACAAAGGAATTCGGTATAAATATGCTACTGCTTTCTTTGATTTCACTAAACATTTGGTGAACCTATACAAGGAATGAATTACTTGTTTGATACTTAGAATTTGTAATTGAGTGATTGCAATAATTTCCAGTGTACGTGGACCAGTAGTACAAGACTTTCTACAGTTCCAAACAATGCTGTCCAGGTTGATACGAAGATACTGGGCTGCTGAGACACTAAATTCAGGCACTGACACCTAATGCTCACTACATACCAGAGGTGCTCAGACCATTTCAAATCCTATGACAAATGTAAAGGGGCTTGGAAGCCTGAACACAAGCTTTCCATTAACATCACAGAGCTCCTGACTTTAAGGAAAATGACAGTGATTGACCCGTTATGCTGCAGAGTACTAAAGTGCTTCAGCCACACATCACATGTTCCAAACTAGCTTTGGAAAGATGACCTTAAATATTGGCTAAACAAATTAAGGTTTCCTGCCCAGTTGGCATGCCTGACCTGCAACATTTGGCATGTACAACAGTACCACCATGTAACAAAGCAGCATTGCCCCATGCCAGCTGCTTGTCCAGGACATAGCAAGCTGTGCGCAATCTTTCATTGGTACTAATACCCAATGTTGTGACCCTAGGATTCCCAGTGTGTCATGGGATATACACTCAAAATAACACATTGATTTTGAGTTGCTCAGTAGGATTAGCTTATATAGCCTGTGCAGTATGCATTGCATGCTATCTGTTCCAGTGATTCACATAAACAATGAGATAAAGTTTTGTACAATTGTGACAGCAAATCAAAGGACCATAGTTTTTTTTGGTGAGGGCATTACTGAGGCAGTCAGAATTCAGAGGATTAAATAGAATATTTAATACAATCATATTAATATTTAGTATTAAAGTAGTGAGTCCAGTGTGACTCTTCTTCAGAACCTTGAAGAAGTTTTGAAGAATAATCACACTGAATTCAAAATATTAACTCTGTTTCTCTCTTCAAAGATGCTGCCAGATCTGTCAAGTTTCTCCATCATTTTTTGTGCTTGTTTCAGATTTCCAATATCCACAGCAATTTGCTTTTATTAATGAAACAGAATGTTTGCTGTCATCACTTCAGGACAATCTGGAGTCTGTACACTTGCAGCTGAAAGATAGAAATTGAGATGTCAGTGACTTAATGTTTCCTCATAGGGTTCACTGCTCAAGTTCTCCTAGACTGCAATCAAGTAGAAATCACAGAACCAAAAGAAATGTACCTTGTTATCGTATTGGTCTCATTATCAAAGGCCTTGAGAATGTTACATCTTGTTGAATGAAGCATGACTATGTTGACCAGTGTACTAAGTTCATAGTTACTGCTGAAACATTCAAGTCCTAGAATTTTGGAATGTCAAATTTACACTTTATAATAAAAAAAATCAAAATTTATGATATTTCAACTTCTACATTACTCACATGTTTATGTCCAAAACCACTAACTGTAACCTTTATGAAATTTAATAATAAATGTATTTAATTTAATAATAATTTATTAATTTTTAATAACTGTAATAATTTAATAATTTTAAATAATAATTTAATAATAATAACTTTTATTAATAATTTAGTGCTTAAATTTAATATTAATTATTAATAATAATAAATAATATTAATATAGTTATTTCCTGGTTTGCTGTCAGTGAGAACTCTCCAATCTAATTGGTTGCCTATTCTGTCTGATGGCATCACTGGCAGTGGATACTTTTGACTTGGAAACAGATTTAAACTGCTATCAGGAGTAGAACAATTGGAGGATGCAGCAAGTTTACTAGGGCCTTTCCATGAGGTAAGAAATAAATACCTTCGCAACAAATCTGTGTCAGTATAATGGTGACTTTGCATTAATTGTGAGATCAGCTCATTCTGGTGAGGCATGTAGATCTATGGCATAAATACTGTGCAGCCAAGATGTGTTACATAATAAAAAAAAATTGAATAGTACAAAGAAGAGGGATATACTGTATATGGAATGAGCAGAAGAAATAAATAGAAGAAATAATATTAGGAAGTAGACAAAACGTATTTGCATTGGGAAATCTTGAGACAGATGGAAAAACAGCCCATAAACCTATTCTGACTTTGAAAAGCAGAAGAGAATTATTTTGTATGATAACTAGCATCTAGTTGTAAAGAACCGAAATGTTTAGGTGAAGAGCATCACAGAAAATGTAAGAGCTAATAATGTAAACATTGACAGTCCAAAAAGGTATGTCCAAGGGTCTGATTCATAATCAGGATTTTCAATTCCACGAGTGGTGAGGCCACTTTTGGAGTATTGTGTACAATTCTGGTTCACCCTGCTTTAGGAAGGATGTTGTTAAATTGGAGAGGGTTCAGAAAAGATTGACCAGGATGTTCTGGGATTGGAAGGTTTGAGTTGTAAGGAGAGGCTGAATAGACTGCAACTATTTTCACTGGAGTTTAGGAGGTTAAGGGATAACCCTATAGAAGTTTATGAAATCACAAGGAGCAGAGATAAGCTGAATGCCAAAGCTTTTTTTCCTAGAGTGGGTGAGTTCAAAACTAGGCGTCATGTATTAAGGTGAGAGGAGGAAGATTTACAAGGGACCTGAGAGACAACCTTTCTCACACAGAGGGTGGTTCATATGTGGAATGAACTTTCAGAGAAAGTGATATATGTAGGTACGGTTATAATATTTAAAAGCCATTTGGATAGTTACATGAATAGGAAAGGTTTCGAGGAATATGGACCAAATGCAAGCAAGTGGGACTAGTTTAGTTTGGGAAACTTAGTCAGCGTGAAGATGTTGGACTGAAAGGCCTATTTCCATGCTGTATGACTCTATGACTCTATGCCTGGAAGTGCAACAGCCTGCACAGTAAGATACAAAATCACAAGTGAAAAGACACAAGGGGAGAAAGAGAAAGGAAAGAAGAGAGATCCAATGAAGGGAAAGAGAAACATACAAATATCCTTTTAGCTTGCTTTGGCAAGACAGCAAGATGGATGCTTTTAGGATGGATGAAAGGGAAACATGAGGAATTGAGGAGAGACTATTTGTTCAAGGAAAATGTAACGACTGGTAAGAAAAGAGTAAAACTGTTAAGGTAGAGGAGAGAAAAGGGTGCAAGAGAAAATCTGCTGCACAAAGAGAGAACCTTTGGCTCTGTTGGCTTTCACAATGAGTATATAATTCCCTTTCATGTCAGTTGCAGTTTTGTTCAACAATGTCACCTTGCATGAATGACAAGGCATCACATTTAAAAGCATAAAACTTACTGTAATTCAAGGAGAATTCCCAAACCAATTACTTAAGTAGCGACATAATACTTGGTCAATGACTCCAAAGGAAAGTAAAATCAGGACAGGGTGTAAAGAATTATTTTCCCACCAGGTGGTTAGACTAAAATTACTCCAAATGTGCAGATACAGGCATTCTGATGTTGTGTGAAAATGAAAATGTACTGCATTTTCAAACTAAAGCAAAATGAACATTCGATTCATAGAAAATATGTAACGGTGACAAGAAACAACTAACAGTTCTCATGTTAAAAACATGACTATTTAAAATGAAAGTAGAATCGACTGCAGGATTCACTGGACAACATGCCATGGGTGAAAACTAGCTCAGCATGACTTATTGCTTATTTTTAAAGTCCATGATAATCTGTCCCCATGACAGCATTTTGCAGCACAAAGCATATTCGATGCACTTATTTCCTGATTTTCTCTAACATACTTTATTCGGTCTCCTTTAACTAAAACACACATATGGATTAGAGTCTCCTAGGTCTGCTCATTGAGGGTAAAAAATGAGGTCTGCAGATGCTGGAGATCACAGCTGCAAATGTGTTGCTGGTCAAAGCACAGCAGGCCAGGCAGCATCTCAGGAATAGAGAATTCGACGTTTCGAGCATAAGCCCTGCTCATTGAGGACTTAGATTTGCCCATCTACCCCATTGTATCTGTTTTCTGGTGCAGGACAGAACTTAGACAGAGGTTTCATCGACCATAGATGCGTTATAAAATCCATATCTTGAAGAAGCCGGCCACATATCTATTCTTCAAGGAAATGTGTTACGTTGGATTTCCTCATAATGAAAGCATGATAGGTAATCTCCAAGAAGCACACATTCACCTGAATGCTTTTGTGGTGGGGATCGCACACTATTTGAATGCTGATAGAATAATACTGCTGACTATTCATTCCAAGCAGTGTGTTACTGGGCCTGGAGGATAAGGAGCGTAAATTCAGTCCCAAATGGACTCAGCTGACTTTGCATGAATTGGCGAACTCCTTTAATTAACAGAATTACTTTGTTCTGCATGTACGAATTAGACCCGTGCAAGGAGCCTGAAAGCCACAGGATACATTTTCGAGCAGACAGCAGGTTTAAACAATCCTTGTTGTGCCTTAAAGGAACACTCACAAATGCTGCTGATATTGAAGTTAGTTTCAGGATCCCACTGACTGGATTACAAAAGCCCATTAACAGATAACTGTCCTCTCTACAAGATGGTGTTTTGCAGCAGATGTAGCCAACCTTCTTCAGAGTTTGTTATCAGTCTGTCTGCATTAAGTGAATGTAGTTTCCCAGTTTGAGAAGACAACTTCACAAAAGAAGATAGAGTCATAGAGTCATAGAAATATACAGCATGGAAACAGACCCTTCGGTCCAACCCATCCATGCCGACCAGATATCCCAACCCAATCTAATTCCCACCTGCCAGCACCTGGCCCACATGCTGCTAAACCCTTCCTAGTCATATACCCACCAAATGCCTCTTAAATGTTGCAATTGTACCAATGTCCATCACTTTTGCAAGGAATGGGAATTGCACACTGAATGCTATTCGGCTCCTTCTTGGTCGATTCTTGAAGTTGTCAATCAGGTGACCTTTACAGCCCACCCAGGTGAAGACAGGTTAGCTTAGTTTTCTATTAACTCTCTGAATTTTGAAGAGCTTCTCACAGAAGGTTAGGCAGAGAGCTTTCAGATCTTCACTGTGTAGCATTAACAGCCAGATTTCTTTTTTCACACAAAACACATCCAAAACCCAAATTAAAGTCTCACTATTCCCTGACAGACCTAACATAAGGTCCTAGCTTCTGTGTGATGATCACCACCTGCTTGAGCATAAGGTCTTTTCCAGACTTGCTGGAACCAATTCCCAGGTACTTACCTTGTTAATAACCAACATCTGTTCTCTGTTTAAATTTAATGTTCCTTCCTGGTGATGAAGCATCTACAGAACCTTTTAATTTGGAACAAACCTGCATTTAACTTCCAGGCCTGGCCTCACGAATTAACAAAAGCTGGTTTGGCCTCTTTTCCTTTTAACACAAGCTGCTACCCCCAGTCCAAAAGTCACCTTTAGCTCACAGTTGCCATTTCACAATTCCAAGCCAAGATTGATAAAAGAATAAAAACAAAAATAATTTTAAAATGGTGAGGGCTGTAACAGTAGTTACTCAAGAATTGGACTAGGCTTTTAATTATTTAACTTTTCCTGGTTCACTGCTGTGGAAATCTCTGGATTTTCTGATTCTGATGGATACTTTAGTATGCTCCATCAGTGATTCTGTAGAGTCTCCATGCACAACCCCCATCCACACTGCAGAAACAATTACCTGTCGTCAGAAAGTTCAGGCTATCCAGGACTTTTATCTCAATCAACCAAACATAATTGTGGAAATGCAAATGAGATTTGTGGACCTTCCAGCATCTTATACAATTAAAGGGTAGTCCATCCACATGTAAGACACATTATCTACCTGAAAAGGGAATCTCTTAAACAGCAGAATTAGAAGTAACTTTTGTTGTCAAATATAGGAATTCTGGAGTACAATGAAAAGTGTACACAATAACTTTCACTGGTCCCAGTTTGGTTACAAAACCATAACTTAAAAAAAAAACAAAACAACAATAATTATAAATAGTACACATGAGAACTGAAAGGAAAAGAGTAATAAAGAACCAAAAAAAATCACAACTTAAAGAGAGGTAAGCATCTAGATCTTCAAGTCCTTAACTGGAATCTACGACACCCTGCTAGTCTTGAATCACAGTAGTACGGATCATTTACAATAAAAAAAATTCATGGCTTTCTTCAGTAGCCACTGGACCTGCATTCTGATCCAGTCTTAATTTGGGAAGCAGTGGGTCATTGAGATTGTTAGATCTCTTCAAATATCCATCAACTGGTATGGATTGAGGATTGGCTATCTACAGAAGGCAAGAGTTGGGATAAAAGGTTCTTATTTGGAATGGCAGCCGGTGACAAGCAGTGTCCCACAGGGTTCAGTGTTGGGGCCGCAGCTGTTCACATTACATATTAATGATCTGGATGAAGGAATTGGGGGCATTCTAGTGAAGTTTGCCAATGATACGAAGTTAGGTGGACAGGCAGGTAGTACTGAGGAAGTGGGGAGGCTGCAGAAGGAACTAGACAGTTTGGGACAGTCGTCCAGGAAATCGCTGATGAAGATCAATGTGAGCAAATGCGAGGTCTTGCACTTTGGATAAAAGAATACAAGCATGGACTACTTTCTAAACAGTGAGAAAATTCGTAAAACCAAAGTACAAAGGGATCTGGGAGTGCTTGTCGAGGATTGTCTAAACGCGAACATGCAGGTTGAGTCTGTGATTAGGAAAGCGAATGCAATGTTGTCATTTATCTCAAGAGGGTTGGAATATAAAAGCACCATTGTGCTATTGAGACTTTATAAAGCTCTGGAGCACTGTGTACAGTTTTGGTCCCCACACCTCAGGAAGGACATACTGGCACTGGAGCGTGTCCAGCAGAGATTCACATGGATGATCCCTGGAATGGTAGGTCTAACATATGAGGAACGGCTGAGGATCCTGGGATTGTATTCATTGGCATTTAGAAGATTAAGGGGAGATTTAATAGAAACTTACAAGATAATACATGGCTTGGAAAGGGTGGACGCTAAGAAATTGTTTCCGTTAGGCAAGGAGACTAGGACCCGTGGACACAGCCTTAGAATTAGAGGGGGTAAATTCAGAACAGAAATGTGGAGACATTTCTTCAGCCAGAGAGTGGTGGGCCTGTGGAATTCATTACCGCAAAGTGCAGTGGAGGCCGGGGCGCTAAATGTCTTCAAGGCAGAGTCTGATAAATTCTTGATGTCACAAGGAATTAAGGGCTTCGGGGAGAATGCGGACAAGTGGAGTTGAAATGCCCATCAGCTAAGATTGAATGGCGGAGCGGAGTGGACTCGATGGGCTGAATGGCCTTACTTCCACTCCTAGGTCTTATGGTCTTATGGTCTAACTTAGTCATTTTTTCCCATTTGCAGGAAAAGCCAGACAAAGTAGATGAAAGAGGATAAGAACACTTTGTAGTTCCTTTAACTTCAAGCCCTTTATTTAACTCGAAAGCATGATCTCCAAAATCTTTTGACCAAAACTAAACTTTTCTTTTCAGAAAAAAGGACAGTGTTTTGGAAATACAGAACTTGAGTTTGCTGAAAACAGACCATTGAAACTTTGCATTCTGCACTCATCAGGCCAATTCATAAGAAATACGAATGTAAATGGAAAACAGCATTGATACTGTAAGATAAGACAGTGTTGATCAATTGCCAAGTGGTGGAGATATTGACACCGAGAGTCCATCAGATATGTGATCACTGATAATTTACTACCAGAGTTTTTTTTTCAAACAGGCAGGTTTATTCTGATTGGTCAAGGTATTATCCTGTGAAATGAACAGGGAATGGCTGTCATCCATGTTTCTGAGTTCAAACAAGTGCAGTATGTGTTAATTTCCTTTTTGTTTCCAAAGAGCTGGGCCATGTATGCTACGATACAAAGCTTCTAGTACACATAAGTGTGCCACATTACAAGCCTGACTCTGAAAAAGGATAATTCTCAGCACAAGCAGGATTGCTTAATAAGTATCTCACTGTTCCATCACATTTAATATTGGACACTGTGTCATGAGTTTTGGAAGCACCGCCTGGTTGTACATGGCATTTACCTTGAGTATTCTGAAAACTGAAGAAATATGTCTTGATAAAATTTGCCAGCCTTTGAGTCATACAGCCTACATTTCTAGCATTTCAGCAACACTAAAATGCATATAGTACATTTATACAATCGGCAGAATATCTCTTTAGCTTGACAGCAACATTGTTAGTAGTGAATATCACTCCTGTTGTTATGCATATTGGAGCAGCATGAAACAGCTAGTTTTACTATTGCCTAAGCATTTGAGATACTGTGTCCTAATCTGAGGTACATCGAGCACTTGCCTGCACATAAAAGTGATGGTCATAGGCCTGTTCATAACGTAGAGTGATAGAGATTGAGAAATGATATGACTAAGGTAGTTGTTGTGCTGCAAGATGGTACTAATATACTATATTTCATCATGAAGAGGAATTTGGTGAATGAATTTCTGTGGTGGGGCGATTCTAGGTAAAGTTAACCTATCTGGTTTAAAATTCCAGCAAAGCTTAGAAATTAACCTTCATTCATCATCTGACTGTTACATCCTTCAAGACAATACCTAGAGTAACCAGAACCCATTTAACAACAGTCTTTTCATTTCGTACAAATGTTATTTCCCCTTTACATTGGTATTTCTTCTAAGTTGTCTTGATAAGTTTAGGCCAAAGAACTTTGACAGGATAGGTTTCCCATTTTTTATTGAAATGGAAGCAACATTATATGAACACATACATTCTGATGTAAAAAGAGAAAATGTTAGAAACATGCAAAAGCTCTTGCAGCATATGTGAAAACACGGAGTTAACAAGCAGGACCATAACAAACTACAGAAGTTTGTGTGCAAAGCCCATCACAAAAGCCAACCTTCCTTCCATGGACTTCATATATACAGTTTGCTGCCTCAGAAAGGCTGCCAACCTCATCAAAGACACATCTCACCTCAGTAAAGACACAGAACCCTGAACACACGCACCAGCAGGTTCAGGAACAGCTTCTCCCTGGCCATTATTAGACTGATGAATGGACTCTGAAACCTCAAATAATGCTGATCTTGCTAACATTGCTCTCACCTAGTGTACGCCCTCTTGTAATGTAATCCATATGACTCTGTCTAAGTTTTTCTGATCTGTATATCCTTGCTTACTATTATCTGCCTGCACTCCTCTTAAACAAAGCTTTTCACTGTGCTTCAGTACATGTGACAATAAATAAATCAAATCAAATCAAATTTAACCATGGCCACAGCAAGAGCTGCTGGCTGTACCATTAATTCCTTTATGACATCTTCCTAACACAATTTAGTGCCACCCAAATACTTAACTGGACAAGGACAAGATCCTCAATGTCTTCAAGGATGGTGTTCCTCCCTCTGTGAGCTGCCAGCCAACTGAGACCAACAGCTTTCCACGACCAGCAGCACCAGCAAGAGCAGTGGGCAATGTTGGTACTGCAGGATCATTGCTGAAACTTGCAGGAGACATGGGAGGTGGGCTTGCTAGTGCAAGTCAGAGATACAGTAATATGGATTGAGGCTGGTGGAATTTCCATCTATGAGCAGCCTATCCCTTCTGGCAGCCAACTTCATTGGATTTTGCTCGCTGACATGGAAGGGAATATCATACTCAACAAGGTTTACCTGGTGGGTTACTTACATGGTTTTTTCCACATGCCTGTGTTTGAATAATTACAGTGATGAAATGAGGCTTTATGTGACAAAATAAGGGTCTCAATTGGTCATTTTGGAGGACATCCTGCTGAATACACAACCAGAGGTAGTTGGGAAAGTAATGGGATCTCAACCCTACACCTTATCCACCCAATTAAACAGGTTCACATCCTAGTCCATCTCCAAAATAGTATTCCCACCAAACATTTCAAGGTGAGGGCCTTTCATCACGATTTGGAAAACATTGGAGTCGTAACAGGCTGAGCAAGTCTATTAGACCAAGAAAGATGGGAGTGTGGATAAAAATAAAAGTTTTGTGATCAGATAGAAAGCAAGAGATGAAAATACTAAAATAATGATAAATACAAAGCTGAGGAGATTTGATGAGGAGGGAGCATTCCCTTTTTGAGAAGCACCAAAACTTTTGCTGCGGATCTTCTGTGATCTTATTGCAGTGCCAAACAAATCATACAACATATTGAAGAAGTTGCCCAGCAACAGGGACATGACAAAAGTTGGCACAGACAAGGTAGGTGTCTTTCAGGGAGTCATACATCCAACTGTTGCCCAACTGTCCCAGATAAATGGGTTAATGCTCCCATAATATTGTATGAACACAACAAACAAATATGGCTTATAGTCATAGGATGCACAAATTGAGAAGTGTCATTTAATGTGTGGTCAACTACCTAATCATAATCTGTAAAATAATATTCTCTCTGGCTCTGTCCAAAATATAAGATGAGGCCAAGGGAATGAACTTTGATTCAACCTTGTACAACCTAGATTAATTCATGTTCTGACATAATAATGTGATCCTTATGACTTCAGGAATCAGCACATTATATAAAGTGTTGATCACTGTTAGCTTTCTTTATAATTATCATTTAGCTGAACCACTTTCCAACCTAAATATTCATGCAATGCTTCAGTTCAAGATATACTTCTAAAAGATGGACCAAAAGTATTGCCTGACTGAAACCTGTTTGGTGATTTGGTCATTTCTAGTTACTGAGGAAATCCTTATAATGTTTGGAAACATCGAAGCTGATTCTGTTAGGGAGCTAAATTATGAGAAAAAGATTGAAAATATAAGCTTCTTTGATCGAGAGAAGAGATGAATGAAGAATATTCCTTTGTTGACTTATTTAAGCTTCAAAGTAGTATTCAAATTTGAATTCAAACTTCAAAAAAGAGACTAATGTTAACTGTGTAACCGTTATTGATTGTTGTAAAACAAAACAGCTTGTTCACTCATGTCATTTGGGAAGAAAATCTGCCATCTTATTTCATATGGTATTCATTTGACTCCACACCCTAAGTAATGTGGTTCACAATTTTAAAGCAAAAGTAGGTTTTGAAAAATGAGCTTGATACACTGCATGACATTCCTCATCTGTACTATAAAAAGCTTGTAATCTAAAAAAAATAGATGTTAGGTGCACACTAAATCTGGCAACTCATTGATGACCCTTGGCAGGCGTGATTTCTTCAGCATGGATCAAGCAACTACTTTCCTAACTACCTCGGATTATGTATTCAGCAGGATGTTCTCTAAAATGACCAATTGAGACCCTTATTTTGTCACATATTTCATCACTGTAATTATGGTTTTTAATTGTGCTGAAGATGGATCAAGCATTGAAGGAGCTAACCAAATAAAAGATAAGAGTGGAGTAATAGTTATCCAGGATACAGAGGCAGTCAGTGCCTGTTGGAAAGACCACTTTGAGGATCTCTTTAATGAAGCTCTATCCCTCAATCTACCCCCACAGCTTGCTCCTTGTCAACACCTCAGCATTAACCAACTAACATGATGTTGAAAACTGAGAATTAATAAGGCCACTGGTTTACCAAATTGACAGAGAATCACTCTTTGAACATATACATGACCTCAACCTTTCTTCTGGAAGGAGGAAAGTATGTCAGGAGCTCCAAGATGAAATAATTGTCATCAAGAAAGGAGACAAGACTACATGTCATAGCACCAATTTGTACCATTATCACTTCATAATTGAGGCACACAACAGGAAGGTCATTGCAAGAATCATCTTCAATCACCTCCTACTAGTGATTGAAGAGCTCCTTTCAGGTTTACGGTGTGGATCCATCCTTCAAGAAGCACAGTAGGCATGATCTTCACAGCAATTCAAATTCAAGAAATGTGCAGAAAGCATCAGCAGCCTGTTTTTTTTTACCTTACAACAGTCTTCAACTCTATGGACTATGAGGGGCTATAGAATCTGGCTATTCATAAAAATTCATCACCGTCTTCCATCTGCTACACAATGGAACACATGCTGTGATGCTTTCAGGCTCAAGATACGTGCAAACTGAGATCAAGCTGCTATCACGGGAACAATCTCCTTCACCTCCGTTAATAAAACCCCATACCCATGAAGCTTCCCTTCTTGTGAAGGTACCTACAGGATGACTGGGAAATTGGTCAACCTTGGTTACCTCTGGTCCCAGAATTAAAACTACCCTAATCTCTTCATCGAGCTGTAGGAGAGAATACACCCTAAGCTAATCATGCAGAAGACAAAATCGCTTTTTTGGCCTGCTCCCACCAGACAACACTGTCCTTGACTATCAAGCACAGTAGTGAGTCACTGGACAATGCGAATCAATTCACATATATTGTTACCCTACTCTCAGTGAGGGAAGATACTAATGATAACCTTCAACAATTCCTCCACTGGGACAGCACAGCCTCTGACCATTTCAGGAAGAGTGTTTGAGGGTAAAGACCTCAACCTGACACCAACTGCATGATCTACAGGATAGCAATGTTGGCTGTCTTCCTGCAATGCATTGGAAATATGCGCAGATAGCAGATATCCTAAATCCCTAGAGAAATATCACCAGTGAGACCTCAGCAAAATCTAGTAAATCCCCTGATAGGTCAACATTCCAATATCAGTATCCTCTTTTAAAACAACATCCCTAGCATCGAGGTACAGATTACAGTCAATCAGCTGCTTTGAGCCAGTTGTATCATCCATATGTCTGTCACAATTATACAATCATTCTAGAGTGATGTCAAAGGCTGCAAGAAAAAATGCAATATCCATGCTGCCCTGTGGGAATCTCTTTCCCAAGACTGCTGAAGCTGCAGTAGAAGCAACTGCAAAGTTGCCAACCATTTGAGTTTCTCTAATCGACCAGTTGGAGAGAAAGCACAGATAGTAGATGGACTGTGCAAAAGCCTGAATATTCCACTCCACTGCCTCCCCAAACACAACCTGGCCAATTGTGAGAGGGTATGGAGATTTAATTATCGCGGAATTCAGAATTCTTCTGTAGAAGGAAGTCATTCTTGATCTTGATGGACTACCTAAGGAGAAGAAGGTAATGATGGAGCTAAGTTGTGTGGCATATGTCTAGAGAACAGCAGGCAAGAAATTCTCAACGTTTTAAAAACATTGTTCATCAAATGTGTTTTTTTTTCCTTTAAATAGAATCTTTCTGGTTATTATATTTGCTACTATCAAATACAGAATGAGCTACCAGAAATTTTCATCAATTACCAGGACAAATGCAAACTTATTAACTTTTCGTATGTGTCACACCTTGCATTATATGAAAATTCCAAGAAAACACAAAACAAACAAGACATGGTCTTATCTCAGCCAATTCTGAGTAAAAGAGACTATTGAAACTTTATTCTGGCTTGACTTGGTACAAACAGCTCCACAGTTATTTCCAAAAAAACACAATGGTTTCTGATGAGAGAACATCACAATCACTTTGTCAGCTCAGTGCCTCAATGTGGGGATCCCGTCATGTAACTAAAATTTATGTTTTGTTTGAACCACTTTAAGTTATCCACCTTTAACATTTGTCCCTTAGTCTGCTTTCTAACACCAAAGAAAAAGTAGCTCCCTGATTAGCTAAATGCCTATCTCTGATCTCAATGCATAGATTTTCCTCAGCCTCTGACCAAGGTGAGACAATTTGGAAAATATAGTGAAAATAGAAAAATTGGTTTATTGATGCCCCGCATAATGTTTCAACAGATAGATGACAATCTCAAAATTATTTTTTTAACAGTAACATCTCTTTATTACTAATCTCATTTCATATGTATGCAGGTTACTAGTTTCCCAAATAACAGACAGAAATGAGACGGTGTCAATTCTCAACATGAAAGTCAGAGTGGTTACCTAATGAATTAAACTTGCTGGCATTTTCTTTGGGTATCTATCATGTTCAGCTTGCCCCAACATCTCGGGGTTTGATTCATGGGCAGCAACTGCCTGTACCATCTGTCCACGGAGATTGGCATTGGCAAAACACCAACCTCAATATATCATCAAGGCACATCTTGAATTTACTTATCACGCTGTTCATCATTTCAATACTGCAACTTAATGTTCATTACCACCTTTCATCACAATGCTGTTGCCAAAGCTGGTTTGCACAAAGGGAGAAGCACCTTTCTCATGCATCAGAACAAAATGCATCTCAGAACTGTTTATTTGCTTTGGATGCTCACAGCATCTCTATCTTGCATCGCTGTGTATTTTTGCACATTAGCACTTCATTCAGAGCTGGCAGGTTCATAGTAGCTCTCTTGTCTTGCCTTTTAGCCCTTACAGAACGAAAGACAGTTTGTCATGTTTGCCAGCCATGAACAATCAACTGGGTAGACATGTCACTGTGTGGCTCTATCTTGTTAACAGATAGAGAGTGGGCCATGGTCAGCTCTCCAGGTGGAGTCCAATCCGTCGTTTGACAAGTTGGCCATCAGCAAACACGATTCACCCTCATCAGGCACGTTGGGTGGGAAAATTGATAAGAGAATAGGATAGGGCAGTTGAGATTGCTGTTCATGAGGTGGCAGCAATAAGAGCCTTGCTGGGCTATTCACAAAATGCCAAAAGGGACAGAGAGGGAAGCTCAAGCGATATTTAAGAGTGCATCAGCAGCATGAGTGTACAAAGGCATAAAAAAACTCACTGAAGAAATGAAAAAAGGTTTTGGAAGACGTAGTATCTAAGAGGGGAGAAATTTCAGGACTGAAGAGTACCTGAAGGGGGAAGGTGGGTGCAGGGCACAAAGAAGTGAAAAGAAGGAATAGCATCATCATTTAGAAATGAGAGTGATGGACTCAGATCAAGAATGGCAGCACGTGAATAAGCAAAGGCATAGTCATGGGTCGAATCCTTCCTTATGAAGGGTTTTTGCCCAAAATGTTGATTCTCCTGCTCCTTGAATGCTGCCTGACCTGCTGTGCTTTTCCAGCACCTCACTCTCAACTCTAATCTCCAGCATCTGCAGTTCTCAATTTCGCATAGGTAGAATCTTGGCTGGGTACAGACCATTTATTAGAATGCTGCATCCTGTTTTCACAAGTAGAATAGAAAGGAGACAATGGGAGTAAGTCCAGACTTAAACATTTCTGCACTGTGATGGGTTAAATTGATGCATGACTACTTTTTCAGTATGAGATCTGTTGTGGAAAGTGAGTGAAGCTCAGAGATATTTGAAGAGCAGGGTATCACAGGCCATACTGATGGAGGAATTCCCATTGGACATCAGAATCATGAGATTCATACAATCAGTTGTCGTCTAGGTGATGATGGCAAAGTTGGTGATCAGCACATGATCCAGAACCAGTCAAGAAATATTCTTTGGTCCAGGACAGTACAAATTTGGCCAATCTTTATCCAGCAAAAGCTTTGAGTCTCAGTTTGATTCCCGTCTGTGGTAGAATAAAGCCAAAGGTTGCAATCCTTTGGGACTCATTGATATGCTGCTGGCCAGTTTCTCAACTAGAACTGGAAAGCAGAGGCCAGTTTGAAGAAATTTTGATAGCTTTTGGTCCAAGTTAGTGCTCAGGAAAATGTGAGAATGGAGGATTGGGGTTTCCATCTTTGTTTTTTTTTAAATTACTCAAAAGGTATAGTCACCACTGGTTAGACCATTAATTATTATCCAGAGTGAAGTTAAGGGTTAACCATATTGCTCTTGGTCTGGAGTCATAAGTAGATTTCCTTCCATAAAGGGTGTTAATGAATCAGATGGGCTGTTTCCCAACAACTGACAATGGTTTCATGGTCATCATTAGATTCTAAATTCCAGATTCTTCATTGAGTTCAAATTCCACCATCTTCCATGGCACGATTTGAACTCAGATCCCCAGGATATTAGCAGAATTTCTGGAGTGAAAGTCTCCTGATAATACCACTAAGCTATTGCCTCCTCAATTTGTTTCTCTATCACACTGAAATTTCTCCTTTATCTTTCACCCCACCCTCACTAGGCTCAGCACCTCCTTCTGTTTCCTCATTCTCTTGCCTTGATGCCCAGTTGTATTTTTAGCCCAATGTTCTTTGACATCCTCTGAACCTCGATGTCGGTCTGCGTTTCAATATTGCTCTCTTCACCCTGTTCCTCAAAAGAGCCTCTCAATTTGTTTATCCCTTTCCTATTTCACATCAATCTTCATGCTTATTTTTCATGCAATTTCCACCTCAAATTGGTTTCAACTTTGACTGCAGCATTTTGTCGATCTTAATAAGGTCACCTGTGGCATCCTGTATCTCTCATCCTTTATGGCCTCAACACTGAGAGAATAAACACAATTTTTAAACTTATTTCAACGTGTTGTCATTATGTTGTGGGACAGACACAGAGGTGCTCCTGAGTGATTCATTTCCCTTTCTCCCCACTCACCTACAGAACTGAGAGCTGAGAAAAATTACCTTTGTTGAGCTTCTAGTTGCTGAGGAGCCTGTTATTCACCTGGTAATAAAGGGACACACCTCACGTCTTCTGATACCAAAAGCTTCAGGTGAGATCATAGGCGGAAGTTATGATATATCTCAGCATTTGCATCATACACTTTCATCCCCCATCCCACTGGCCTCAGGATGGTTAACAAAAGATGAAAAACTTCAGATGTGCTTATTATAAACAGATCCTCTGCCAATCATGTTTGGAAGAACTGACAATTTTGGAAAGACTAAGATACTGATTGGACCATCATCCAGACTGAGAGAAGTCACTTGATGGTAAGAAGCTCAACTGGGGAGAGACTTGAAAAAATGAGAAATTCCTGAAGAGGGTAGAGTTAGGAAGTCATTTGTGCTGTTACGAGAAATTGAAAAGATATGTTCTCATTCTGTACCTAGAACAACATTCTCTAACTGAATAAAACGAAATAGTTGGTCTCGGCTTTTAACACTGGGATGGAAGAAAATCACCTGTTTAATCGTATCAGTCACTATACTTAATGTGAAATATCCACCTGCTATCACTGCCTACAGAGCCGTTTCACCTGTTTGTGAGCTAATTATTACAGATAAGTGGCAAATAAAAAGCATTCACCATATGCCTTTATGCTGTCCACAAGTACAGTAATTAAATGGGTTGCACATATAAAGTGTCAAAAATGATATCCCATGAGGTTGCATTTTGCTGACAGACTGTGGATATGCTCAGCAACATTAGTCATCACTGTTAATGAACTTGTAATACATACAGCTAGTAGCAAATTATAAAAAGAATATAATTTTCTATGTTTTGAGAAAAGAATCTTAATAGATAATATCTTCCTCATTACTGATATTTTTGTGAGGGTTGTGATCATCCTTTCAGCTAAAGCTAATCTGCAAATTGGGTTCTGCTTGAGAAATCTAACATCTTAAGCTTCCTCACAGTTGTTGTTTGCTATAATATTTCAAAAGTTATTTTAAATTGCATTATCAGCAATTTTTTATTTTGCTCAAAAATACTTGATAGAGCAAGTATTGCTGGAAGTGATAACTTATTCTGATGTTATACTTTACAAGTAGACTTTCAATATCATGCCTCTGTTGAGTCCAAGGATATTTTCTTCATGTCTGTCTGAAGACTGGTCCAGCTCCTCACACAAATATCTCCAAGATGGATCCTCCTAGAAAGTAGGTCCGAATCTAACTCAGAATAGCAATCAAAGCTTGAGCTTGTGGTACCAATCTGATTCACATTGGTCATTTGGGAAACTGAACCACATGGCCCTGCTGGAAGCCAAACTGAATGTCAGTGAGCAGATAATCAAATGCTGCTTGATAGCATTGTTAGGATGCCTTCTATAACTTACTGATGACTGAGAGTAAAGTAGACTGATGATTTGTGAATTGTCCTGCTTTTGTATACAGACATATCTGGGCAATGTTCTACATTGTTGGATAGATGTTGGTATTGTAGCAATACTGGAACAGCTTGAATAGGGCCAGGCAATTTCTGAAGAACATGTCTTCTGGGCAATTACTGAAATGTTGTTCGGGCCCACGGCCTCTGTGGTATCTAATGCCTCCAATGTTTCTTGATATCTTGTAGGTTAAATCAAATTTTCTCAAGACTGCATGTATGAATCTTAGAATCCTTACAGTGCAGAAGGAGAACATTGAGCCCATTGTGTCTGCAATGACCGTTTGAAAAGCATCCCATCCAGATCCACCTCACTACCCTATCCCCTAACCCACATTTATCACTACTAATTCAACTAGCCTGCACATCCCTGGACACTATGGAGCAATTTGGCATGGCCAATCCACCTGACCTGCACATATTTGCATGATGCTGGGCATGTTTCAAGGAGGCAGAGTTGGCTTATTCACTTGGTACTTCTGGTTGAAGATTGTTACAGCTTCCTCAGCCTTACTGTTTGTACTGTTGGGCTATATTCCCCAGCACTGAAGATGAAGGTGTTTGTAAAAATTCCTCCTCCAATGAGCTGGTTGATTGTCCACTATCATTTTACAACTGAATGTGGCAGGATTGCAAATCAGATCTAAGTCCAGTCTATCACCTGATACCTATGCTGTTTGGTACCCAAGTAGTCCTGTGTTTCAACGTCACCAGCTCACTTTTAGGTTTTAACCTGTGCTACTCCTTTTATAATGTCCTGCACTCTTCATTGAACCAGGACTAATTGCTATTGGCAATGGCAAGGTGGGGGATATACAAATAAAATAGAAGGCTAGGCAGATGGTGAAGGCTTTACATTCCTGAGACACTGGATATGTCTCTCTGGGAGATGTAGCTAATGCTAAAACTTCGGAGGTATGGCATTGAGGATACATTAGAGGTTTGGATTAGGAATTGGCTGGCTGGAAGGAGACAGAGGGTAGTAGTTGATGGATTATGTTCATCTTGGAGCGCAGTTACTAGCGGTGTACCACAAGGATCTGTTTTGGGACCATTGCTTTTTGTTATCTTTATAAATGATCTAGAGGAAGGACTTGAAAGCTGGGTAAGCAAGTTTGCGGATGACACAAAAGTCGGTGGAGTTGTGGATAGTGAGGAAGGAAGTGGTAGGTTACAGCGGGATATAGATAAGTTGCAGAGCTGGGCGGAAATGTGGCAAATGGAATTCAATGTAGCTAAGTGCGAAGTCGTTCACTTTGGTAGGAATAACAAGATGATGGATTACTGGGCTAATGGTAGGCTACTTGGTAGTGTGGATGAGCAGAGGGATCTTGGTGTCTATGTACACAGATCTCTGAAAGTTGCCACCCAGGTAAATAGTGCTGTGAGGAAGGCATATGGTGTACTGGGCTTTATTGGCAGAGGAATTGAGTTCCGGAGTCCTGAGGTCATGTTGCAGTTGTATAAGACTCTGGTGAGGCCTCATCTGGAGTATTGTGTGCAGTTTTGGTCGCCATACTATAGGAAGGATGTGGAAGCTTTAGAACGAGTGCAGAGGAGGTTTACCAGGATGTTGCCTGGAATGGTAGGAAAATCTTATGAGGAAAGGCTGAGGCACTTGGGGCTGTTCTCATTGGAGAAGAGAAGGTTTAGGGGAGATCTGATAGAAGTGTATAAGATGATTAGGGGTTTAGATAGGGTAGATACTAAGAATCTTTTACCGCTAATGGAGTCAGGTGTTACTAGGGGACATAGCTTTAAATTAAGGGGTGGTAGGTATAGGACAGATGTTAGGGGTAGATTCTTCACACAGCGGGTTGTGAGTTCATGGAATGCCCTGCCCGTATCAGTGGTGAACTCTCCTTCTTTATGGTCATTTAAGCGGGCATTGGATAGGCATTTGGAAGTTATTGGGCTAGTATAGGTTAGGTAGGATTCGGTCGGCGCAACATCGAGGGCCGAAGGGCCTGTACTGCGCTGTATCCTTCTATGTTCTATATGTTCTATGTCACTTGCATGAGCCAAACAGATTGCACCTGCCTAGATGTTGGATTGAATTTCGTGCAGGGCAATTTTTTTCTATTGCTGTTGGGAGGACTTTTCTCAGCAGGGTGTGGGAACCAAGACTGAATATTGGAGTGGACTGCCAAGGTCCACAAAGTACTTGAAGAGATTGACAGTGCTTGCACAGAAAATAGAAATTCAAAATGTGAAATTGAAGTGGTGAAGCGACATGGTGGCTCAGTGGTTAGCACTGCTGCCTCACAGGGCCAGGGACCGAGGTTCGATTCCATCCTTGGTTGATGGTCCGTGTGGAGTTTGCACATTCACCCGTGTCTGCATGGGTTTCCTCTGGCTGCTCCAGTTTCCTCCCACAATGAAAAGATGTGCAGTTTAGGTGAATTGGCCATGCTAAATTGCCCATAGTGTTAAGGGATGTGTAGGTTGGGTGCTTTGGTCAGGGGTAAATGTAGAATAATAGGGTAGGGGAATGGCTCTAGTTGAGATACTCTTCAGAAGGTCAGTGTGGACTTGTTGGGACAAAGGGCCTGTTTCCACACTGTAGGGATTCTATACATTCTGTGTAGAAGTGAATGAAAAAGTAATGAAATCTAAATCAGCTTTATTGCGCATGCATGTGAATATATGAAGTATAGACTAAGAAGTTACAAGTGTGAATTGCAATGAAGAAATATGATGTTGAGGCAATAACATATCTCAAGGAGAGCTAGTACTGGATGTTCAACAGTTCTGGATACAACGGTTTTAGAAAAGATAAGCAAGGAAGGGAAAGTGTCTGAGTGTGGTGTTATTAGAGGAGAATATTGCAGTCCTGGAGAAAGAGAACATCTTAGAGAGTTCATCATAGAATAATTTTGACTGGGTTAAGAAATAAGTTAGCTGCAGTTACATTCCTTGGTATTGTGTGCAGACCACGAACTAGAGGAAAGGATGTAGAGGAACAAATCTGCAGCGATTTTACAAAAAAGATGTCAATATTATTTAACGGTTATTACTGGGGATTTTATCCAAATGTAAGTGATAGCATTAAGGATGGACAATTGCAAACATTCCTAGGTTGTGTTCAGGAATATTTTCTACAGGAATATATGTTCAGTCCAATTGAAAGGATGAACGATTGGATGTAGATCTTGGAAATGAGACAGGCCAATTACATCCAGTGTCAACGGGAATCATTTAGGAGGCAGTGATCATTGCAATGTAAGGTTCAGAATTATGTGAGGAAAGGACAATATTAATTTCAGAGTAAAAGAATAATTAACTGGGGAGAACTGGCTTTAAGGGAACAAGAATGGAAATGAGCCAGATAAACTGGATTGATGAAAAAACTGAACAATAGCCAACTTTCAAAGAAAAGATAGCCTGAGTGCATTCTCTCAAATAGGAAATGGAGAGCAAAATAATCCAGAGCTCCCGGGATGAAAAAGGAGATAGAAATTAAACAAAGAAAAAAATGTATCAAGTAAAACACAATTGAAAACCAGAAAAGTTCAGAGGGAAGGTGAGAAAGAATATTACAATTGCAAATAGAAATTATGAGAAAATAATACCAACCAACTTAAAGAGGAATCCCAAAGTCTTCTCTGAGCGCAGCTAGTAAGAGTGGTAAAATGAGGAATATGGTCAGTTAGGGACTAAAAAGGGACTTGTATATGGAGGAAAGTGACATGACCAAGATGTTAAATTAAAACGTTGCATCTATCTATATCAAGGAGGGAGATTCAGCATAGGCCATGGTCACAAATGAGGACACCCTGCCACTAGAAGTGTTCAAAATTGATAAAGAGACAATGTTTAAAAGGCTATCTATATTTAAGTTTACAAGGCACAGGGCTGGATGAGATGTATCCAATGATATTAAAGGAAATGAAAGTGGAAATTATGGGGACTTTGGTGATAATTGTTTAGTCTTCTTTAGATTTTGGGAGGTGCCAGAGAATTAGAAAATTACAGACATTAGGACACTATTCAAGAAAGCACAACAATTATAATTTAGTCTATTTAACTTCAGTGATAGAAAGCTCCTGGAAACAATTACCCAGATGGAATTAGTAGTCACATTGAAAAAGACATTTTGCCTCAGAAGAGACAGTGTGGATTTCGAAAGCAGAAATCGAGTTTGACCAACTTACATGGCTTTTGGAGAGGTGATAGAAAAGGTCAATGAGAGTAATGCAATTGGTTTAGAGTAAATGGACTTTCGAAGGCATTCAATATGTCACACCACAATCTTGTAAGGAAAGTTATAGCTCATGGAACAAAAGGGACAATAACAATGTGGGTACAAAATAGGCTGAGTAATAGGAAATAGAAACCAATAGTCAATGGATTTTTTTAGACTGTAGGAAGATTTGCAGTGTAATTCCCCAGGGATGGCAGCATTTCCACTTTTTTTAACTTCTGTGCAGACCTCTGAGATTTGCATGTGGCAGCAATTTCCAGAATGGGAGTCAATGCTGCAATCCATATTGACATGCTGATACTATGTGCCCAACATTGGAGTGGCTGTGTGCGTATACAGCTGTATAGCTCAGAGAGAACATTGATATTGGGAGTCTTCCTTTTCCTGATGTATAACAATGTTCTAAATCTTAGTCTGCAGGGGACAATTTCAAATCTTGTAGATGATTCAGAACCTGGGGGCACATTGTAAACAGTGGACAGTGTAGAACTCTAAAAGAATATGGGCAAGTTGTGGATAGGTGGTAGATGAAGTTCAATGCGCAGAAGTATAAGCTGATGCATTTTGATACTAAGACCATGCACAGACGATATCAAATAAAAAATACCACACAATTCTGGATGCAAGATCAGAGGACCCTGGGTTATTTAGATTACTAAAGATGACAGAACAAGTGGTGAGTGCAATTCATAAAGCATGCTGTATCTGGGCTTTATCAATGGGACATAGAATCTAAGACTAAAGAGGTTAAGTTGAACTTAAGCAAGGCATTTTTTTCCTTACTTCCACTAAAGTAGTAAATACATTGAAGAAGGTGCATAAGAGATTTACAAAAACGGTTCCAGGCATAAAAAACTTTAGTTAAGATGATAGACTAGAGAAAATAGGACTGCTCTCCTTAGAGTGAAAAAGACTGAGAAAAAGTTTTCATATCATGAAAGGTTTGAAATAAGTTGGTAGGTAGGATCTGTTCCTGCCAATAAAATGGTCAAGATGAGAGAGCATATATTTAAGGTGAGTTGCAATATAACAAAAACAATGTGATAAAGATCTTCTTTACGCAACAAGTGGTTCGAGTCTAGAAGGCACTGCATGGAAGTGTGGTAGAGCCAAGTGCATTGGATGCATCCAAGTGCATCCAATCAATGTGCAGGAATTTGGGGAAAGGCAAGTGAATGGCTCTTTTCCATAATGTTCACTAGAGGACCAGTGGAGGCACAATGGGCTGACTGGCCTCCCTTTGAACCATAGCAAATCTGTGATTCTATGATTTTGGTCTATATCCCATGCGCCACTATTGCATCACAATATTATAGTAGGCACTCAAATAAATTTTCACCTCCATTCAATTAAGGACAATGGCCAGATTCCCAAGATAGAAAGTCTAGTCGGGGGGTGGGGGGGGGGTTCAACACGTATGGAACCATTAGCCCTACATGCTTTATATGGCTGTGTTGAACTATTCTTAATGAATCAAATTTCACCAATTATTATTCAAAAGGTTGAGCATTGGTTGAGTTCAGCAGAAATACTTAGTTCTGAGCATGTGTTAATCATTTTAATTCATAAAAATCCTCCTTTATTAAAATATGATTAAATGGCAATAATTTTGTTGATGATTTTGGACTGGGTCTCATTCCAAGTATTATCAAATAGTTTCTGCACTACATAATTTCAGTTAATTTAAGGCTTACTATATGCAAAACATAAAAACAATCAGCTGCTGAGCCATTTCACTGATTTGCTCTGTCTGCACTAAACTATTTTGGATTTGAACATTTTTAATGAAAATTACAAAAGAACAAAAAATGGTTAATTATTTGTTGTCAGCAATTACTGCTGTAATTATATTAGCTAAGTATACTTTTTGCAAATAAACAAACTATTAATCATAGAATCATTGAATCAGAATCCCTACAATGCGGAATCAGGTCATTCACCCCACTGAATCCACAACACCCTCCAAGGTGCATCCCACCCAGACCCAACCCCTCTCCTTTCTGTGTAACCCTGCATTTCCCATGGCCAATCCACTCCACCTAACCTGTACATCTTTGGACTGTAGGGGGAAACCGGCGCACCCGAAGGAAATGCAAGCAGATATGGGGCGAACATGTAAACTCCACACAGACAGTCAACTGAGGGTGGAGTCAAGCCTGGTTCCCTGGCACTGTGAGGAACCAGTCTTTAATTTTTTTTTGCTATAGTTTATACTAGGCTTTATTTACTAGATATAAATGTACTCAATTAGATTAAGGTATAATGGATAAAATCACAAACATCACAATTGTAATATATATGGCATTAAATTGTAAATTAAGTACAGATTCAGTGTAGCATATGCATTTTGCTTGGAGCTTTAAAATACTAACAAACCTACTTCTCTTAATGCATCAGCATTTCCAGATTAACAGATATCACTATGTACATGTGCATGCTAAATAGAAAACCAATAGACTAACTGTCAAAGCCAAACGCTTGTACTCTCTACAGAGAGTAATCTGGAAGAACACTTTTTCCAAATGAAACAATCTGCTGCACAATCATCGTAAATCACAGCCTATCAGTACTTATCAAGTTGCCCTTTGAGGGCAGCCCCACACAGCTCCAGCAATGCATCATGTTGTGGACTTAAGAGAATTTCATTTTATCAGCCATCCTGAGAGAAAACCGTTCTAACTGTGCCTGCATCTAAATTAGCTAAAGCTTGATAACTCTTTAACAGCATCTTGAATTCAGACAGTTGTTTGGTCTCTTGCTCCTATTTTATATTTAACTTTGGAATCATTATCCTTCAGCACATTTCTAGAAAAATTATTTTAAAAATTTGATCTGTATCTTGAATACAAAATAGTCATATGTTATTTGAGTTTCTCTTCCAATATTCTAGCACGGTCTTCGTGGCACGGTGGCTCAGTGGTGAGCACTGCTGCTTCACAGCACCGGGAACCTGGATCCAATTCCACCTTCAAGTAACCATCTGTGTGGAGTTTACACATTCTCCCCGTGTCTGTGTGGGTTTGTTCCAGTTTCCTCTCACAGTCCAAGGATGTGCAGGTCAGGTGAATTAGCCATGCTAAATTGGCCATAGTGTTAATCAGAGGGAAAATGGGTCTGGGTGGGTTATTCTTCAGAGAGTCGGTGTGGACTTGTTGGGCTGAAGGGCCTGTTTCCGTACTGTAGGGAATCTAATCATTCTTTGGGGTAGGTATTGATTTTTCATGACAGCATAACAAATGTGATAAGAAATTAGATGCTCATTTTCTATATCTTCTGATTTGTTTCATTGACATGAATGCAAATTTACGTATATATACCTATACTATATGTAAGGTTTGGAAAGATGCACTGCCTTGCTGATCATGTTACATCTTGGGCGTAAAACTGAGATCTATAAATACCTTTATCTGGCAACAAGCATTTGTCATAATGCCTCATTATCCTAGCACATTTGTGGAGCTTTTTCTTATTTCCTTTTACTTCCTCACTGGAAGTGACTCTTCAAGTGAAACATTATTATTTACTTCCATGACGATGCTCTTTGAATAGATAGTATTAGAATTAATGCTGGAAGAAAGAAACTAAAAGGACAAGTTATTATAAAAGAACAGTTGCGACTATTAAATTAACAACTGAAGAAGATGCTCAGTAGAGCACAGACCACCATCCTGCTGTGTTAATTCAATGCTATTACAATTAAGCAGTTCTCCCTTGAAGCTTTTCCCTACTTGGTTGTGATTCCTTTCAGAATTCCATTATTCGTATTTTAAAGGTGAAGGCACATAAATTTCTGTGAAAATTGTGATGACATGTTCTCATTAAGGTGGCAATTTGGGACTGGTTTATTTGATGGAATTATTCTAGTTTTCAAGTATAAGACTGCTAACCAGTATTACTCTAAAATGCAAGACAGTACAGAACAGATACACCTTTTGTGTTGCAATTACTTCTGCTAAGCAATTGAGAGAAATTGACATTGTCAAAAAATAATAGTGTCAAAAAATGCCAAGCAGAAGCTTAAGTAAGCAAAGGACAGAACTATTCATAGTAAATTTGCAACACCCTTCTTTGTCATATAATTAAATGAAGTTTTATTCAAATTAAGTCTATTTCTTTATGAATATGAGGCATTATTTCCTGCTGAAGTTACAAAAAAGTCCCCATCTCACCCCTGATGGCAGTCACCAACCCCTATGTTCATGTATATGATCAATTAATGACCAGAGGTCCTCAGGTTCAATCTCATTTAAGCATGTCAGACAGGCTTTCAAACCTAACGGACCAATTAGAGGTAAATCCAGCTTGAAGGGAGTAACAAAGAGTAAATAACAGTTTGAATAGTTTGAGTGGTGGCGCCTTTTTCTTAATAACGATTTTAAATTAGCTTTAAAAAGGCAAAGCAAAGTATGTGTGTGTCAAAAAGTTGGGGGTCAAGGGGGATGCAGAGGGTGAGCTTCATTCACTCCTGTGCCCAATGCAGAAGGAGGGTGCCTGAGCCAACTAGGGCTCCATTTTGTAGATCTCCCACTGGGTCCAAGCAGTTAAGAAGCCACCACCAGCCGTGGTAAGCTGATAGAAAAACAGAAAAGACAACTGCCTCCTGTAATTAGCCTCTAAAGGCTTTAATTGAGCTGCATCAACTACTCATTGTTTGTAGGTGGACAGCCATGCTGCCACGCTCTGCACCATACAGCATGAATCTTCAAACATGTCCCAGGACTGGATTGGATAGTGCTGGGGGACTGCTGGCTAACTGAGCATGATTTAAGCCTTAGCTAGATCTAAAAACACCAATGAGTTTTGGACTTTTTAATATATTCTTGGGAAGTGGATATCGCTAGCATGGCCAGCATTTGTTTCCCATCCCTTACTGTCATTAGGGCGATAGTGGTAAGCTACCTTCTTGAAGCTTTGCAGTCCATGTGCTTTAATGGCATCTGAGTCTGTAAGGACATAATTCAGATATTGGACAGTGTGTGGAATGAATCTAATTTCTTAAGGATTAACATATGTGATTGGAGACCTTAGGAGGAGGTTGAGACCCAACATTCACTTGTCACGTCTGGCAAAAAATTGATGCGAAAGATTTAACATTGTGTTTTGAAATGACAGTGATATAGTTTCAGATCAAATGATGTCACATGTCAAGTGATGATCTGCTCTAATGTTCTTCTAAATGATAGCGTGTCAAGATTTTGAAGATGTCGTTGAAGGAATCTTAGTGAGTTGCTGTAGTACTACACAATGCTGCCATTACATGCCTATGGCAGAGGGAATGAGTGTTTAAGATGGTGAATGGGATACCAGTCAAGTGGACTACTTTATCTTGGAGTAAAAAATGAGGTCTGCAGATGCTGGAGATCACAGCTGCAAATGTGTTGCTGGTCAAAGCACAGCAGGCCAGGCAGCATCTCAGGAATAGAGAATTCGACGTTTCGAGCATAAGCCCTTCATCAGGAATAAGAGAGAGCAGCTAAGCAGGCTAAGATAAAAGGTAGGGAGGAGGGACTAGGGGGAGGGGCGATGGAGGTGGGATAGGTGGAAGGAGGTCAAGGTGAGGGTGATAGGCCGGAGTGGGGTGGGGGCGGAGAGGTCAGGAAGAGGATTGCAGGTTAGGAGGGCGGTGCTGAGTTGAGGGAACCGACTGAGACAAGGTGGGGGGAGGGGAAATGAGGAAACTGGAGAAATCTGAATTCATACCTTGTGGTTGGAGGGTTCCCAGGCGGAAGATGAGGCGCTCCTCCTCCAGCCGTCGTGTTGTCTCCGCCGCATCTGCTCCCAGGAGGACCAATTCCAACACCGCACAGCCCAGATGGCCTCCTTCTTCAAGGACCACAGATTCCCCCCAGACGTGATCGACGATGCCCTCCACCGCATCTCCTCCACTTCCTGCTCCTCCGCCCTTGAGCCCCGCTCCTCCAACCGCCACCAAGACAGAACCCCACTGGTTCTCACCTACCACCCCACCAACCTCCGCATACAACGTATCATCCGCCGCCATTTCCGCCACCTCCAAACGGACCCCACCACCAAGGATATATTTCCCTCCCCTCCCCTATCAGCGTTCCGCAAGGACCACTCCCTTCGTGACTCCCTCGTCAGATCCACACCCCCCACCAACCCAACCTCCACCCCCGGCACCTTCCCCTGCAACCGCAGGAAATGTAAAACTTGCGCCCACACCTCCACACTCACTTCCCTCCAAGGCCCCAAGGGATCCTTCCATATCCGCCACAAGTTCACCTGTACCTCCACACACATCATCTATTGCATCCGCTGCACCCGATGTGGCCTCCTCTATATTGGTGAGACAGGCTGCTTACTTGCGGAACGCTTCAGAGAACACCTCCGGGCCGCCCGAACCAACCAACCCAATCACCCCGTGGCTCAACACTTTAACTCTCCCTCCCACTCCACCGAGGACATGCAGGTCCTTGGACTCCTCCACCGGCAGAACACAACTACACGACGGCTGGAGGAGGAGCGCCTCATCTTCCGCCTGGGAACCCTCCAACCACAAGGTATGAATTCAGATTTCTCCAGTTTCCTCATTTCCCCTCCCCCCACCTTGTCTCAGTCGGTTCCCTCAACTCAGCACCGCCCTCCTAACCTGCAATCCTCTTCCTGACCTCTCCGCCCCCACCCCACTCCGGCCTATCACCCTCACCTTGACCTCCTTCCACCTATCCCACCTCCATCGCCCCTCCCCCTAGTCCCTCCTCCCTACCTTTTATCTTAGCCTGCTTGGCTCTCTCTCTCTTATTCCTGATGAAGGGCTTATGCTCGAAATGTCGAATTCTCTATTCCTGAGATGCTGCCTGGCCTGCTGTACTTTATCTTGGATACTATTGAATATCTTGAAGTTGCATTTAGCTAGGCAACTGGAGATTTTCCATCTCACTGCTTGAAGAAAGTGAACAGACCTTGGAGAGCTGGCAATGATTGTCACAAAGATTGTAGCCTCTGACCTGCAACATAAATATTTATATTCTCCACTGCTGAAGTCACACCTAGTACAAATAAAGATAGTCCCATTCACTTTCTGGTTTTTGGGGATTCAGCGCACATTGAGTATCAAGAGATAATAAACAGATTATCTTTTGTTGAAGGTGGTCATTGCTTAGAACGACAATTATTTTCCATTTATCAGTACATACTTGCATGTTATCCATGTCTTATTACATGTGAACTTGGATTCTCTAAGGAGTTGTAGATGTTACTGGCACAGTGCAATCATCACTGAACAATGATACTTTATACCTTATATTGGTGAGATGGTTATTGACAAGAAGTTGAAGATATCTGGGTCAGGCTTCATTTATGAGCACAGCACAAATTTATAGTAACAGTATTAGGAAAGGGATGTGAAGAAGATGAGGAATTTGGGAGGAATAGGGAGGCGAGAAAGAATCAGGATTGATTGCATTTTGAGGGAGGTGGGATTGAGGACAGACAGCTAGTCCAGGGCATGATGAAACCAGGAGATGATTCAGGGGCTGACTGCCCAGTCAAATTCTTCCAGTAAAGGGAGAGCAGGACAGAAAATTGCAAATCATCCTTTCACATTAATAGACAGAAGATCAGGAGCTACAGAAGTTGAGTTCACAGACCCTTGTAACATGGTGATAAATTGATTTCAATAAAGCTAGCAATTTTCAGGCTGTCACCAGAAAACATGAAAGCTCTTGTCTTGTCTTGTCTTCTAAACCAAATTGATTCACTGGCATTTTTCACAATCGACAACTCTTATGCAGTCAAGCTACATTTAATTCTATTTTCATATAATATGGTCAATTTTCATACGAAGGACATAAATAGTTTATGTGCTCATATAGATTGAAATACCTTTTAAGCTAAAGAGTGTTATGGTGGTAAATTAAAAGGTATGTGCTAATCAAGTAACAAGGGGAACAATAATTTATCAGTTATTTTGGAAACAAGATAGAAAAAGAAAGACTTATATTTGTATAGCATCTCTCATAACCTCAGGACATCTCAAAACACTTTACAATCAATAAAATATGTTCAACTGTCGTCAATGTGGAGTAACCACAGCACTGTGAGCTTTCCAATTTTCGTTCTTTCCAATAAGAACCATTATCAGCTTTTAAACATTACTCTAGTTGTCTTAGGATGGTTGATATGGTGTTTATTTGAATAACCAACTTAAACCTAACTATGTATTTAAGATATTATTCCCAAATAATATAACTTACCTTCATATATTATTTTAACAACTTGTTATTGTAGTATGAATCAGAATCACAGCCTAAAGATTATGTGGGAAAACATTTATACATCCTAACATTTAGCTAATGTTTAGCTAAAAGGCAAAGAATTGCCAGCAGATAATGTCAGTTAAACACGTTTCCTGTATTTTAAAATGCAACTTCCTGGTTTTAAATGGAATTATTTTAACTTCCATGTGCTTCCATGTAATTAATTTGTTCTCATGCTCCAGTGTCTGATTACTGCCTGACAATGAGACACAATTTATAAAGAATTCCATTAATTAGTAATAAATGCATGAAGTCTCAGATTATGTTAATGTCCAACACAAAATTTCTTGACATGTAGGAAGATTACTTCATCTTCTCTTAGAATTGCACATTGTCTGCAAGAAACATAATGATCATTCAGCCAGAATTTTGTATTTGCTAGAATACAATGGTTCATCTATTACAAAGAACATCCAAATGATCTATTAATAAGTGAGCAATATGTATGTTATCTGCTGATGGATTAATTCAGGAAAAATTAAAGTCACCATTCTTTGTCAGAATTTAGGCTACAGGTTATCGCAATTGTTTTATACTTCCTTCACCTTATAAAATTTAATTCTTACATCATTACGTAATTTAAAAAATAATGATTTGCTGGCATGGTTTTATGCTCATTCAGACAAGATGTAAGATGTTAAACTGTACGGTTTGGCTTTTGCTTGTAAGATTTAGTGCGGTGTGGAGGGGAGTTCTATCCTTCAGTGGCTATCTCAACATCTGCAAACTCAGGTCACGAACTGGAAACAACTGATACTAATTGTGTAGTTTCTTTTTCTTCATCCATTGGAAATGAATTTTGCTGGCTTAGCTCAACATTCATTTTCCATCGCTAGTTAAACATATGAATTTTGTAATGAGGTGCATTCTTCATCTACTGCAGTTCATTTGACCTCCAGGTCACCCACAACGCTGTTTGGGATGGAATTCCAGGATTTTAACTCAACAGCACTGAGGAACAGAAATATATTTTCATGTCAGGATAGTGAATGATCTCAAGGAGAACTTGCAGGACGTGGTATTCTCCCTTATCTACTGCCTTGTCCATTTGTGGTTATGGGTTTGGAAGGCATTGTGCAGTGCATCTATCTTATAGATGGTAGTACTACTGCCACAGAGCATTGTTGTTGGAGAGAGTGGATGTTTCTTGGTGTGGTGCCAATTAAGTAGGCTGCATGTCCTGGATGACATCAAGTTTCTTGAATGTTGTTGGAGTTGCATCTATCTAAGCAAGTGTGGCCATTCCATAACACTCCTCTGTTGTGCCTTGTGGACATTGGATGGGCTTCGGACATTCAGGAGGTGAGTTACACATTGCAGTATACCTAGCATCTCACCTGCTCCTGTAGCCATAGTATTAATGGATAGCCCAATTTAGTTTCTTGTCAATGGTAATTCCCAGGAATTGTATAATGGAATATTCAGTGATTATAATGCCATTGAATATCAAGGGGCGACTGTTAGATTGTCTGTGAGAGGGATCTTTACTGGCATTATATGATATTAATATTTCTTGCCTCAAGCCGGAGCCTGGATATTGTCTAGGTCTTGCTGAATTTGAACACGAACTACTTCAGTATTTGAGGAGTTGTGCATAATGCTGAACATAGTGCAATCAGAAAATATCCCCATTTCTGACCTTACCGTAGAGACGACAGCATTGACAAAAGAGCTGAAAATCTTTGTATCAAGATACAATCCTGAGGAACTCTTACAGAGATGTCCTGGAAGGGAGATGACTGACCTCCTATAACTGTAACCACTTTCCTTTGTGTCAGGTATGAAGTCAACTAACAGAGAGTTTTTCCACTGATTCCTATTGAATCCAGTTTCTCTGGAGCTTCTTAATGTCACACTTAATCAAATGCAGCCTTGATATTCAGAGTAATAGTTTTCATCTCCACTCTGGATTTCAACTCTTATGTCCACGTTTGAACGAAGGCTATGATGAGATCATGCGCTGAGTGGTCCTGGTAGAAACTAAACCGGGCATCAAGGAGCATTTTATTGCTGAGCAGGCACTGTTTGATAGCACTGTTGGTGACATCTTCCAACAGTTTACTGATGATTGAGAATAGACTGAAAAGGAGGTAATTGGCTGGGTTCTATTTATCCTTAATGTTGTCTACAAGACCTGGGTAATTTTCCAAATTGTCAGGTAGATGCCAGTGTTGTAGAATATAGCTTCAAAACTCTTGGTGAAATGTTATCAGGATCCAAAGCTTTTGTAATATCCAATTCCTTCAGTCATTTCTTCATATCACCTGGAAAGAATCAAATTGGTTGAAGAGTGGCATGTGATGTTGGAGAAGGCCAAAATGGATCATCCGCTCAGTGCTTCTGGCTGAAGATTGCTGTGTGCTTCAGTCTTATCATTTGCAATGATATGCTGTAATCAACCATCACCTCTCCCCATATGTTTCAGAACAAAGATGCATTTTTTGAATCATAGAATCTCTGCAGAGTGGAAACAGGCCCTTCGGCCCAACAAGTTCACACTGACCCTCCGAAGAGTAATCCACCCAGCCCCATTCCCCTGCCCTATTTCTCGAAATTCACCCTGACTAAAGCAACTGACCCACAGATCCCTATGGGTAATTTAACATGACCAATTTACCTAACTGGCACATTTTTGGATTGTGAGAGGAAACCAGATCACCCATAGGAAACCCATGTAGACGTGGGGAGAATGTGCAAACTCTGCACAGACAGATGCCTGGACTGGAATTTACTCAGTTCTCTGGTGCTGTGAGGCAGCAGTGTTAATCGTTAAGCCACCATGCTATGACTTATGTGCTTTCTTCATATACAGAGTTCTGGGTGTTAGGATCATAAAAGAAGTGGCCACTGTGACATTAGATACATTGGTTTTAATTTTCCGAAGATCCCCAGATTAAAGAAAGATCATGAGACCTGAAAACATCAAATGTGCTCCCCTATTCAAGAAAATGGGAGACTGAAGAAAGGATACTAAATGCAGTTCATCTAGCATCTGACATAGATGTTGGACAACATTGCAATTTATTATTAAGGTGATAATAGTAGGGCACTTAGAAAATCTTAATACAATCAGGTAGAGTTTTGTGGAAGGGAAATTGTTTTTGTCTAATTTATTTGAGTATTCTGAGGAAGTAGCCAACAATGTACAAAGGGATATCTTTAGATGTTGCATGCATGGATTTTCAAAACAAATTTGACAAGATGTCACATTAAAGATGATGGCACAAAATAAGAAGTTATAGTGTAGTGAGCTGATATATTAACATGAATGGTGAATTGATTAGCTTACAGTAAACAGACAGTAGGGCCAAATGGTCTAGATTAGCAATATGAAGTGAATGCAGTGCCATAGGTATCAGTATGAGCCTCACCTATTTGCAATATATGTCAGCAACTTGGATGAAGAGTTTGTATATATTAAATGTACTGATGACTCTAAGACAGGTGGGAAGTAAGCTGTCAAAAGAATATTTATAGATAGAGATATATAGATAGGTTAAGTGAATGGGCAAAAAAAATTGGCAGATGAAGCAAAGTGATAAAAGATGAACATATCCACTTAGGCATAAATACAAAAATGAAACATATTGTTTAGATGGAGAAAGACTACAGAACACTATGCTTTAGGGAGGTTTGGTGTGTTGCTACATGAATTATGAATGTATAACATATAATTAGGAAGGCAAATGGAATGTTATTGCTTACTGCCAGAACAATAGAATATAAAAAGTTGGAAAGTTTTCATGAGCTGTTCATTAGTTGTATATAATTTTGGTCTTGTATTTAAAAAGGGCATAATTGCATCAAGAAACAATGCAGAGAATGTTCACTTCACTGGGTCTAGGATTATCTTATGTGAAAAACTTGAACTGTATCTATTGAAGTTTAGATAGATGAGAGGCAGTCTGCCTGAAGCATCTGAGAATTTCATAGTGTGGATGCTGAAATGATGGTCCCACTTGTGGAAGAGACTAGAGCCAGGAAACACAGTAGGAAAATTAGAGGTTTCTCATTTAAAATGGAAATGAGAAGTTCTTTTCTTGGAATGTAGTTTAGTCTGGCAATTTTCTTCTGTGGAAAATTCCCCGGACTATGGAATTTTCATATTGGTTGGAGTTGTTGATAACTTTTAAAGATGAATCATGCAGTTTCTTGATTGACAAGGTGTCAAAGGGATGAGGTTAGACAGGAAAGTATAGGTCAAAATCAGATCAAGCTTGGTATTAACAAATGCTGCAGCAGGCTCAAAATCCAACTAGCCTATTCCTAATTTGGCCGGCATGCTGCCTCACAGCGCCAGGGACCTGGGTTCAATTCCCGCCTCGGGCAACTGTCTGTGTGGAGTTTGCACATTCTCCCTGTGTCTGTGTGGGTTTGCTCTGGTTTCCTTCCACAGTCCAAAGATGTGCAGGTTAGGTGAATTGGCCATGCTAAATTGCCCGTAGTGTAAATTGCCTGTAGTGTTAGATGCATTAGTCAGGGGTGAATGTAGGGGAAAGGGTCGAGGTGTGTTGCTCTTCTGTGGGTCGGTGTGGACTTGTTGGGCCGAAGTACCTGTTTCCACACTAGGAAATCTAATCTAATTCAGAAGATTGCCAATCATAAAGCATGGTAAAGGCTCCCAGACTTTGCTTTGATCTGAATGTAAGTGAACTATGGTATTTAGCGGTCAGATCAACAAGGAACAATGATGCTGTTTATCAATTAATTAATGTTTATTAAATATTCAAACATTTTGTTGATTACTGCAATTTTGGTGAAATATTTTTCTGTAATTTTGTCACTTTCAAAATGATTAGCAGTTGGTTAAAATTACAATAAACAATGCCTTCAAGTTGCTTACCAATGATTGAAAATAATTTTTAAAGTGGCATTGTCCAAAGAAGAGTTATATCGGACTCAAAATATCAATGCTGCTTCTTTCTTCATAGATGCTGCCAGAACTATTTAATATCTAAATCAGCCAAACACTTGAAGTTGTGGATCCTAACGTAGGTTATGGTAAATTCTACTGCGTGGCAGTAATTAATGTGATGTAGCACAAAGGTATCACCTCCTCTGCTTGGGCATAATTTATTAAAGGCGCAGTCTAGTGTCATTTACTGTTCCAGATAATGTAATCATTCATCTATTCATATTCCAAAAAGAATTGTCAAAAGAGATGTAATGGTCTAACCTGGGACAGGAATAATAGGGCTGACAGAACTATTAGTGTTATACACAGAGAAACCCAGGCTTACAGAGTCTTACTTATCTGTGTTGAGGGCTCATGATAATTGGAACTAGAAAGATTGAATTGATGGACTAGCATGACGATTGTACACATATATCCAACTAGAAATAGACTGGCACAAGGAGAATATTTTACCAACCAGCTATGCACTGACTCTGCTTTTATTAGGTACCCTTTACTTAACATGAGTTTTCACAGATACCTTTTTAATTTTCCGTATTTTTGATTGTGAACTGAAATGGGAAAAATGACTGTTTTAAAATTCAAGAATTGTGGAAGGGCTTGATGCATTTTTTAAAAGCAATCTATCAACATTTATCTAAGTGCTGTTTACACTTCTTTGTTTATCAGTTGGGCATGTTTAGTTGCAGACAAACGGGCACCAAGGCTTATATGCAACATAAGATTTGGGCGGCAATAGGTAGTGGTAACCTGTTGACGGTGACAAAGGCCTTTGGCTTTCCAACACTTACATGCTTGGTTTATATGTTTTGAATAGCTTATGGGTATGAATGATATACCCAGAATTATTTGGAAATCCAAAAGGAGAGATGATATCCTATTCAAATAAAAAATGCCTAAAATCTGAAGAAGACAATTTATTTTCCCTTGCCAGTTGGGATCTTAGAAAAAACATAAATGTAGATAAATTCCCAGGATCTGATCAAGTATATATCCCAGGATATTGTAGGCATCTATATGGAAAATTACAGGCCCCCTAATAAAGCCTAACAAGGTGGCAGGATGGCTCAGTGGTAAGCACTGCTGCCTCACAATCCCAGGGACTCAGGGTTCAATTTCACTCTCAGGTGACTGTCTGCATAGAGTTTGCGTGTTCTCCCTGTGTCTTGTGGGTTTCCTTTGGATGCTTCAGTTTCCTCCCATGGTTCAATGATGTGCAAGTTAGGTGGATTGGCCATGTCAAATTGCCCATTGTGTCCAGGGATGTGTAGATTAGCCATGAGTACTAAAGGGATAGAGTTGGTCTGGGTGGGATGCTCTTTTGTGGGTTGGTGTGGGCTCATTAGGCCAAATGGCTGTAGGGATTCTCAGAGATCAATGATTTGACAACATATTGTTTCGTTAATTTTTGTTGGCAAACATGTTTACCTTCCGTTGGTGTTTAGTCATTTCACTGTTCCCATCATTGGGCAGATTCTATGATTCTATGATCAATCGCTGTCTTTAAGTGTACATTTTTACTGCCAAGTACTGCAGACAAGAAACCAGGTTTAGATGTCTGAGGAAGCAAAACTGTGATAAAATGTGAGGTGTACTTAGCCTACTTAGGGTGTGATATTTCCTCTCTATAGAGAAACATTGTTTTTATAATTAGTATCATCCTACAGTAGGTAAAGCACATAGAGTTGAGAGAATAAAGCGAGACGAAATAGGAACAGGAGTACATCATCTGGGCCCTTGAACCTGCTCTGCCATTCATTAGGACCATGGCTGATCCAATATTCCTCATATCCACTTTCCTGTCTTTACATTGTAAGCCCTGATTCCCTTGCTTGTCAAGAATCTATCGACTTCAGCCTTAAATATATACAAGGACACCACCCCCACAAGGGCAAGGACTTCCAAAGACTCACAACCCATTGAGAGATGAAATTCCTCCTCATCTCAGTCTTAAGGTGATGTCTCTTTATTCTGAGGTTATGCCCTCTGGTCTTTGAATCCCCAGTGAGGGAAAATATCCTCTCAGCATGTACCACGTCAATCCCTTTAAGAATTCCATATTTCAATGAGATCACCTGTTATTCTTCTAAATTCTACTGAGTGGAGTCCCAACCTGTTTTACCATAAGACAATCCCTTTATACAATCCTAGTGAACCTTTATTCTCCCACCTTGTTGACGCACAATGACACCTGTTAAATAGAGTCTGTTGAATAGAGTGGTGGCAGGAATTTTTTGAGTGGAAATTCAGCGCAGAAGGTGAAGAAAATGCTGAGAACTTTAAACAAGAGATAACTGTCAGTGTTTCATTAATCAAAGGAATTAATTAGATCCGAGGGGATAAAATTAAAATTAATTCTGTAATGTTGAACATTAAAGGAATCTGACTTGCATTAAATAAAAATCTGGCATTCATTAACTAGTGAATAATAATTAAGAGTAAGGTGATATTAAAGTAAAAACATTTTTTTTCAAAACGATGGAATAACTGAAACCATTTGTCTGGACACTGCACTGCCAAACAAAAGCTTAGGGTTATTAGCATGAGGGAGCTTAAATCGCTTCACGTATATGGGAGCCTGAGAACTTCATTTAAAATATATTCAAAAAGGTGATCATTGTGCAACTATTATTACAACCCACATAGAGACAATTTTTTTTTAAAAAAAAGGTATTTGAATTCCGATGAGCAAGTTACACAAGGTTTCAAATTGTAAGATTTCGACCCTGGGAAACAAACTCAAAGCAACATTGACTAAATAGCATTTCAATAGTCAACCTATGTTCTAAACAGGTAGGTTTCCATATTTAACTTCTAAAACTGTGGAAAACCCCACTTTATTATTTAAATGGACGTGTTATTCACCAGGAGCCAGTCCAAATTCAGTCTCAGCTTCAAATAGTTTGTTCCTACTATCATTTTCCTTCCGGAAAGGGCATAATCCCTGATTTGACTTCCATGGTGAACAATGCACTGGAGATCATTCCCTCAAATCAAAGGCAGGTGAATCTTTCAGCCCCATTTAAATTTTCACCAACTTGATCTTTTCAATTAGAGCAGGAGATCCCATCCACATTCTGTACAAAGAATAATAGGGAGTAGTTGCCTTTATCTCTCTGCACTTTGTCTCAGATTCTTAAAGACTGGCTTGTCCATGCCATTCAACGATGTCTTAAGAACACTTTGTAAATTGAAACAGCAGTAGTTTTCAATGGCATGTTCCCATTTCTATCCCATCTTCAAGGCAGTGTGAATCACATGGGCCTTTTATCTATGTAGAAATGCAGATTAATTATCTTCTAAACTAGTTTTTTTTAGAATTAGAGTTAGAATTGTAATTACAAATAGAATTCCTACAGTGTGGAAACAGGCCCTTCAGCCCAACAAATCCACACCGCCCCTCCGAAGAGTACCCCACCCAGACCCATTACCCTAAATTTCCCCTGACTAATGCACCTAACCTATACATCCCTGAACACTGTGGACAATTTAGCATGGCCAACTCACCTAACCTGCACATCTTTGGACTGTGGGAAGAAACCGGAGCACCCGGAAGAAACCATTCAGTCTTGAAATTAAGTAGACAATTTCAATAATAAACATTTATAAAAACCTGATATTCCTAACATCTTCCTTTAAAATATGGAAACAAACAATCCATCTTTGTCTACCATAGATGCCTTTCCCATTATCCACAATCTCACATCTGCTTCCCAGTAAAACCTGCCAAACTTCTCCCCCTTAATCTGGAATGGAAAGTGGTGCAGTCAGAATTGGACACCAATGACATGTCAAGGAAAAGTGTTCAGGTCCTGCAGTTAATGTTTCAAGAACATGCAAGGGAATTGCACCTCTGTATTCCTCAGTGCTACTCTAGTGGATAAACAAATAAGAAACTAAAACGAGTCAATGGGTGTTTGGAGAAATGAAGAAGGGTAGTGTTCAAAAGGGGCCTGTTACACCTCAACAGAATTGAGACCAGTGTTATAATGGGGAGGTTAGCTAGTGTCATGCTGAGAAATTCAAACAAACGTAGCCGAATAATGAATGAAAACTTAACAAGGAGAATCAACGCATACAGAGGACTGGGAGAAAAATATAGCAAGTTAATAAAAAAAACAGTTCAGAACAAGAACAGAACCTACTGGGGACAAAATGTAAAGCAACTGTGAGTGAGTATAAAGTGATGTACATTGATTATACATAAGATTGGCAAATTGCAGGAACCGTTTATTTGAAGAACCCTAATATTGAATTTAACAATATCAGAGGCCTGATTTAAAGAAGGAAATTACTGGGAACATGGCTGTAAGGTATTTAGAAAAGATGGGGAAGGAAAGAAAAAGACTGGGCACAACAACATTAATCAAATACTGAATGATAGTACGAGAACCAATAGTGTAGTTGAGGAGTCAAAAATAATATATTTGGTTTGAATTAAGAACAATGATAGAACTATTGTACTTCTGGATGTTTAATATAAGCAACTGAATTGTGGCATATCTGCAGGCAGAAAAGATGGTGTGTCGGGGATGTTGCTGAATGGCTGCATGGCATCCTGAAGAGGAACAATGAGCAGATATAGATCGTGGTACATATTTGTATCAATGAAATAGGTAGAAAAATAGAGGACATTTTGCAAACAGAATTTCAGGAGTTAGGAAGTAGCTTATACAACAGGACCCAAATGCATGTAATCTCTGCATTATTTCTGGTTCAAAATAGCTAATGAATATATAAATAGGAGATTAGTCCAGATGAATGTGTGGCTGAAGAGATGGTACCAGAAGGAGGTTTTAGATTTCTGTGACATTGGGAGCATTTTGGGAAGTGGGGTGGGGGCACCTGCACAAGATAAATGGTTACACCTAACATGGAATGGAGCCAGAATTCTTGAGAAGAAATTTGTTGGTATTGCAGGAGAGATTTTAAATTAACTTGTCAGAGGGTTGGATTCCTGAGAGAAGATTCAGTAGGAAGAGATGAACCCAAAATTGGAAGAGACAGCAAGTGAGTCAGAAAGACATAGAGACTGTAGGCCAGCTAAGACACAAGGGAGCTCGGCAAGGTTGGGTGGTATTTATTTTAATGCTAGGAGTCTGATGAACAAGGCAGATTAGTTGAGGGCACTTGTTAAAACATTGTGGTAAGATGCTGCTCTCACTGAGACATGGTTGAGAGAGAGAGACAGGATCCACCATTATCCCACTGCCTAAGAAAACGCATGTAACGTGAAATGACTACCACCCGCAGACTCTGACTTCCATAATTATGAAGCACTTTGAGAGGTTAGTCATGTCCACATTAACTCCAGCCACCCAGCTGCCTTGATCCCTTGCAATTTGCCTACCGGCACAACAGTCAAATGCCATTTCCCTAGCCCAATATTCATCCCTGGAACAGCTGAATAATTACACTATGTCAGGCTTCTAATTATTGACTACAGCTCCACCTTCAAAGCAATAGTTCCAACTGAACTAATTTCCAAACTCTGCAATCTAGGTCTCTGCTCTGCTCTGTGCAACTGGATCCTCGTCTTCCTGACCCAGAGAGCTCACTTAGTGAAGATTGACAACAGCACTTCATCCATGACAATCTTCAACACTGCTGTCTGGCAAAGATATATACTCAGCCCCTTACTATACACTCTGTACACTCATGAGTGTGTGGCCAAATTTCATCCTACCCCCATCTACATGTTCACTGATGATACCATCATTTCAGACAAGAATATCAAATAACGATGATACAGAATACAAGAAAGAGATAGAGTGCCTGGTAATGTGGTTAAAGATAACATTCTGTCCCTCAATGTCCGTGAAGCTGAAGAGGTAATCATTGACTTCAAGAAGCAAGGAGGAGGGCACAACCCAATCTACATCAGTGGAGTTGAGGTGGAATGGCCAATAGCATCAAGTTCCTAGAAATGATGATCACCAACAATTTGGCCTGGACCGTCCACACTGATGCGGCAGTCAGGAAAGCACAACAATGCTTCTTTTCCTCAGGAAGCTAAGGAAATTCAGCATTTCCAGAAGAAGCCTCACCAACTATTACAGCTGCACTCTGGAAAGCATTCTATTCAGGGGGGCACACACGGCTTGGTACAACAGCAGAGCAACTATATATTGATTATCCGGAATTTGATTAACCAAACAATATACTCCCCACCCGTATCCTTTGGATAATCGAGGTTCCTCCGTACCAAACAAAAAAGCGTTGTGGGAGGGTTTCAGTATAAGACTGGAACAAGAATTATTCTATACATTCCATGATGAGGTGCCCAGAGACAATCCTTTGACTTGGGGGGAGGAAGAATTAAAGGAAAAATTGGTCAATAAGAGAACAGATTTGGCCAAGCAGAGGAGATAGGGAGTGTTCAGAAAGGGAGGATATTCCTGGGATTATATCTAGGGATGTTATTTGCGTGGAACTGAGAGAAAAGAAAGGGATGATGACCTTATTGGGAATATATAGATCCCACCACCAATAGTCCGCAGGAAGTTAAGAAATAAATTTGTAAGGAGATCTCAGGTATCTGCAAGAATAATACAAAGGGATCTTGATCAAATGGGTCAATGAGCTCAAAAATGGCAGATGGAACTCAATCTGGATCAATGTCAGGTATTGCATTTTGGTACAACAAACAAGGGTAGGGCTTATACAATTATGGTGGGGTCTTGGGTAATATTGTAGAACAGAGGGATCTACGGATGCAAGTACATAATTCTTTGAAGTTTGCCTCACATTTAGACAGGATGGTTAAAAGGGCATTTAGCACATTTACCTATATTGCTTAGTCCTGTTGTCATATTGAGGTTGTACAGGACAATGGTAAGGCCTCCTTCTGGAAGACTGTGTCCAGTTCTGGTCACACAGTTATGGGAAGAATATAATGACTGAAAAGCATTGAAAGAAGATTTATCAGGAGTTGGCAGGTATGGAAAGTTTGAGTTATAGAGAAAGGCTGGACAGGTTGGAACATTTTTCACTGGAGTGTAGAAGGTTGAGATGTGACCTTATGGAAGTTTCTAAAATAATGAGGGTTATAGATAGAGTTAGTGGCACAGGAACACAGTTCTTTATCTGAAATCTGAAAAGCTCCGAAATCCGAAGTTTCTCGTGAATATTTTTTCTCTAACAAGGTTGTTTGGCATGCAAACAGTTGACCCAACTCTACACTCACTCGACCCACATCACTCAGATGTGATGTAGCAGCGTGGCCCAGCACTGGCAGGCATCAATTCTGCTTCAGTGCTCGTGGTACTCACAAGTGAGTCTGCTGTTCAGTAAGATTTTTTCAAATTTCACCGTTTAACTGTCACTTCTTCCAAAATCCAAGTTTTTCCTGTGCAATACTTTCTGACTCAGATCTTTAAGAGGCCCTATTCTCTCCATAGCTACTCTTTTGTCCTTCATATATTTGCAGAATCCCCTTAGATTCTCCTGAACCCTATTTCATGGCCCTTTTGCCCTCCTGATTTCCCTCTTAAGTATAGTCCACTGCCTTTATACACTTCTCGAGATTCATTCGATCCCTGTTGCTGATACCTGACAGGAGCTTCTTTCTTTTACTTGACCAAAACCTAGTCTCTAGTCATCCAGCATTCCCTACATGTACCAGTCTTGCCCTTCACAGGAACATACTGTCACTGGATTCTCGTTATCCCATTTTCCCATTTTCTAGCTGTTCCATTACCTGCAAACAAGACCTCCAATAAACTTGAAATTTCTTGCCTAATGCTATCAAAATTGGCCTTTCTCCAATTTAGAACTTTTAACTTTTAGATTCTGTCTATCCTTTTCCATCACTCTTTTGAAACTAATAGAACTATAATCACTGGCCCTCAAGTGCTCCCACACAGACACCTCAGTCACCTGCCCTGCCTTATTTCCCAAGAGTGGGCCAAATTTTGCTCTTTCTCTGGTAGGTATATACGCATACTGAATCAGAAAATTTTCTACCACACACTTAACAAATTCCTGCCCTTAACTCAATGGCAGTCCCAGTCTTTCTTTGCAAGGTTAAAATCCCTGATCATTACCACCTTATTATTCTTACAGATCTCCTTACGAATTTGCTTCTCAATTCCCCGCTGACTACGGGGTGGGGGGCTACAGTACAATCACAATAAGGTCATCATCCTTTAGTTATTTCTCAGCTCCATCCAAATAACTTCCCTGGAAAAACTCCCAGGAATATCTTCCCTAAGTACAGTCATAATGTTTTCCCTAATTAAAAATGCCACTTGCACTCCTCTCTTGTCTCCTTTGCTATCCTTCCTATAGCAGCTATACCTTGAATATTTAGCTGCCAGCAGTCCTCAACAATAGGGACTGCAGTCTGCAGGGAAGTGGGAATGAAATTTGGGTGATAATTGAAAATTAATTGTAATTGAAAAGGGTAAATATGGCAACACGTGGTTAGGAATGGGGTAATGAGGGAGGGAGAAGCTCATTCAGTCAGGAACATCCTGTCTTCAAGGGGGAGGTAGGCATCACCTAGCATAGTGACCCCTTATGTTCCCTCTAAATTTTCATTCTTCTGTATGGACTTCCTTGGATAGTAGTGACTTTTGGAACCGGATGGTACTAAATGGCACAATGATTAACACCATGGAGTGGCTGAGGGAATACTGGTCACTGGAAAACCTTTTACCCCAGGGACTGACAGGCAGAGAGCTTGGGGACTGGTGGGCGGGACAGGATGCAGACTCATGGCAATGTGGGGACTTGGCCAGATGTGAAACATCTTGGGTTCATCTAAGGGCTAGCAGGAAAGGGACCTGAGTGTTTGTGGTCTCACCAACAAGCAAAAACAGTGACTGGAAACCACCACCCAAAGAAAATGTGTTGTCAACTTCCATCTGCTGGAAATTGCAAAGTATGCAATACTTGGGATGACACAGTGGCTCAGTAGCATTGCTGCCTCACAGCGCCAGGGACCCGGGTTCATTTCCAGCCTCCAACTGTGTGTGGAGTTTACTCATTCTTCCTGTGTCTGCATGGGTTTCCTCCAGGTGGTCCAATTTCCTCCCACAGTCCAAAGATGTGCAGGTTAGGTGAATTTGCCAAAACTAAATTGCCCACAGTGACCAGGGATGTGTAGGTTAGGTACATTAGTCAGGGGAAATGTAGAGTAATAGGGTAAGGGAATGGGTCTGGGTGGGATACTCCGGAGGGTCGGTATGGACTTGTTGGGCAAAATGTCCTGTTTCCACCCTGTAGGGATTCTATGGTAAAAGAAAATGGTAGTGTCCAAATCTGGAATGGGCGGGCTAAGTGTTTTGAGCTGTGAGGTTGATGGCTGCAAGCACCATCAATGAAAGGCTGTGAAGCACACAGTTGTGCAGGTCCCCTAATACGTGGTCATTGTAATCCATTGGCTCCCTGCAGAGCCTGCCCATACATCACTGACTAATTCAATCAGCACCATCCATCACATTTTGTCGACAGAGGCCAGGGAAAGAATGTGGAAGTATGTACAAGAGAGCAATGATGCCAGCGGAACACATTGCCTTGTATATGCCTTGTTCATCTTATTTCTACAAGTGATAACAGATTCTCAACATAGACGTTGATCAATGGTACATCCTGTGTGGACTGCTAATGAATTACTAATAATGTAAAGTGCAATAATCCTGAGATACTGTCTGTCAAAAATATTACTTTGTTGTTCAATTGCTACATCAACCTTCATCTCCAAATATTTTGTAAATTATATTCCCAGTGTCAATTCGTAAAGTCTTACCATTTTCTAACTTGCCACTTAGCAGACGGTTAATGCACCATCATGGATCCACCTCTGGAAAATACATGTACAAATATTTTGAATTACTTTCACACTCACACAAAGACATGTTGATGCTAGGCAAGACAATTTTACTTCCTTGTGAAATTGACAACCTAAGTAGAACTCATGAATACTCCTCAATGCACAAAAAAAATGATAATTTTCCTCATGAAAAGCTGCAGTAAAACTCAAGGCTTCCAGAATTCAATGTATAACTTGGGAATAGATAAGAAATTAACTGAAGGACAGATAATGACAAGACTTGATAAATGAGTTATTTAAATACATAACCAAATACTAGAATCCTTACAGTGTGGAAGCAGGCCATTTGGTCCATCGAGTCCACACCAACCCTTGCAAGCACATCCCATCCACACCCAAGCCCCTACTTGTGACCCTGCATTTCCAATGCCTTGTCCACCTAACCTACACATTTCTGGACACTTATAGGCATTTAACATGGCCAATCCACCTAACTTACACATCTTTGGACTATGAGAAGAAATCCACGCAGCCACAGAGAGAATGTGCAAACCTCAGACAGATTATCACCCAAGGGGAGAATTGAACCCAGGTCCCTGGTGTTGCGAGGCACCAGTACTGATTACTGATCCACTGTGCTGCCCTAACCAGAATGCAGGGCAGTTCAATGTTGTTGCTACTTCTGACTTAAGTTTGCATAAATAATTTGACTTCAAGAACTTTAACTTACTCACAGGAAGGCCAATATTAATTGATGGTGGTGAGCTGCCTGCTAGTCCAAGTGGTACATGTAGTGCTGCTGTGGAGGAAGTTACAGGATTTTGACCCAATAATGATGAAAACATGCAATATATTGCTAAGTCAAGATAGTATGTGATTTTCAGGGGATCTTGGAATTGGTGGTGTTCCCATTGACCTACTGATCCTATTCGTCTACCTGGTAGAGGTCATGTGTTTGTGAGATACTGTTAAAAATACCTAAATGTGTTTTAGTAGTGTGTCCTGTAGATGGTACACACTGCTGCCACAGTGGATGAGTGATAAAGGGATTTAATTTTCATGATAGGAAGTTTACTGTCCACCAAATGGGCTTATTTGTTTTGGATTGTGTCTATCTAGTTGCTAGGCCACTCTTTTTCAGTCCCATTTGATGGACAGTATCCTCAGTGTAAAAACAAGACTTTGCCGACATAGGATTGTGTGGTAGTCCTTCCCATCAATACTGTCAAGGACTTATACATTTGGCAACATTAGATTGGTAAGTATGAGATCAAATAGATCTTTCATTTGTATTGGTTTCCTCAGCACCTGCCACAGGCCCATTTTACCAACCCAACTTTTCAAACCTGACTAACTCAGTAGTATTGATGCTCCTGAACTTCTCTAAAAAATAAAATCACTACAGTGCGAAGGAGGCCTTTGGCCCATTGAGTCCATACCACCCTCTGAAGAGCATCCCATCCTGTTCCTCACTCTATCTATATGACCCCACATTTATCATGATGAAACCCCCTTGCACAAACCAGACAATTTGGCATGGCCAATCCACCTATACTGTTGGAGGGCACCACACAGACACAGGGAAAATGTGCAACCTCCACAGAGATGGTCACCCAAGGCTGGAATCAAATCCAGTCCCAGGCAGCAGTCGTAACGACTGATCCACTGTTCCACCTCATAGGTTGACAGTGGAGGATTCACTGATGGTAATTCCCTGAATGTCAAGGAACGGATGATTAGATTCTCTTTTGCTGGAAATGATCATTGCCTGGCATTAGTACGACGGTTATGTAACTTGTCACTCATCAGCCCAAACCTAAATGTGTCCAGGTCTTCATTTGAGCGTGAACAGCTTCAGTGTGTGAGGAGTTGTAAAATGGTGCTTATCACCCCCACTTCTGATGTTATGAATGAGGGAAGGTCATTGATGAAGCAGCTGGAGATGGTCGGCCTAAGACACTACCTGGAGGAACTCCTACAGAGATATCCTAGGATTCTGAAGGTTGACCCCTAAATAACACAACCATATTCCTTTGTGCCAAGTATGAATCGCATCAGTGGGGAGGTTTCCCCTTCAATCCCCTGACATCAATTTTGCTAGGGCTCCCAGGTACCTCTCTTGTGGTCTGAAAGGCAGTCTCTGTCACCCCACCTCTGGAATTCATTTATTTTATTCATATTTATTTCAGGTGATAATGAGGCTAGGAATTGTGTGAATCTGGCAGAACCCTCACTGACCTTGCACAAACAAGTTAACAGGGCAAGTGCTGCTAATAACATTATCAATCAACCCTTCTATCTCTCTGCTGATAACTTAAGTCACTGTCTGAGTAAGGGCATTAGATTGTAATCAATAGATGGAGGTTGAAATCCCTACCCATTCTATAAATATCCTGCTCTCAATATTTCTTACAGATGTTGTTTAAAATCAAGGACTTTTAAAATTATTTATTTGTTCACAGGATGTCAGCTTAATCCCGAATTATCCTTAAGAAGGTGATGGTACACCATCTCTTAATCTGCTACAGTCCATATACAGTGGAGCCTCAATTATTCAAATGAGGTGGGCGGACATTATTTCGTTCGGATAATCGATTACTCGGTTAACCAATTAAATGCCTTTCCTCTGGGCCTCAGAGTTTTTAAAGTCTGCTCCCTGGTCAAGAGATTGTAGCAGCACACAGCGCGCGAGACCCCACCCCCAAAACCTCCCCCGGCCAACACCACCCAACCTCCGTCCCACAACCCCATCCAACTCTGCCCCAGCCCCCGTCCCCTGCTCTTGGCCATCACTAGCCCCCCACCCCCAGTCCCCAACCATCCAAGAACTCTCCCCACCCCGCCCAACCGTCCAACACCGTCCCCGCCCCCAACACTGCCCCACCAACCATCCAGCACCGCCCCCTAACATCACCCCTCCGCCCGCCCTCGTCCAACACCGCCCCGCCCCCCCCATCCCCATCCAGCATTGGCCCCCCCACCTCTTCCTGCCCCTGTCCAACACTGTCCCCTCCCCCTCTCCGAGGCAGCTGCTTTGTGGGGTAAGTCTCCAAATAACGTACACACACACACACACACACACACACCTGTTTTACTGCAACATTTTGACAGGTTCCACCTCTGCCCTGTACAGGACAATGTTGGTCAGATTATCTGGGGGTTGGGGGGGAGGTTAGAGCACACCCCTCTGTAGAACTCCAGGGAAAGTGTGGGGAGAGAGAGAGAGAGAGTGGGAGGTCAGTCATTTGGAGATGGTGCCTGTTTAATCATTGTAAACAAAAGATGGGATCATTGTTGGACACACATCTTTGATGTAATGTTTCTATTGGGACCTCGAGATGTACTTTGGGATAATGCAATTTTTGGATATTTGGTATTCGGACTATCGAGGTTCCTCTGTAATGTAGCTAGATCCATAATGCTGTTTGAACAGATTTCCAGGAATTCAACCCATCAACAGTGAAGGAATGGTGATGTAATATCGAGGCAGGATGGTATGTGGCTTGGGATGGAATTTCCAGGCATTAGTGTACCTACATATCTGTTTATGTTGTTCTTTTAGACAGTAGAGGTTCACTTTCTCCGAGTAGAGGTTGAGTGCTTGCCAAAACGGCGGCACGGTGGCACAGTGGTTAGCACTGCTGCCTCACAGCTCCAGAGACCCGGGTTCAATTCCCACCTCGGGTGACTGTCTGTGTGGAGTTTGCACGTTCTCCCTGTGTCTGCGTGGGTTTCCTCCGGGTGCTCCGGTTTCCTCCCACAGTCCAAAGATGTGCAGGTCAGGTGAATTGGCCATGCTAAATTGCCCGTAGTGTTAGGTAAGGGGTAAATGTAGGGGTATGGGTGGGTTGCGCTTCGGCGGGTCGGTGTGGACTTGTTGGGCCGAAGGGCCTGTTTCCACACTGTAAGTAATCTAATCTAAAAACAATCTTTGTAAGTTACTTCAGTGTATTTTGTAGATGGCACACATTGCTTCCACTCTGCACAGTGTTGGAGTGACTGAATATTTAAAGTAGTGAATGGAGTGTCAATCATGTAGACAAATTTGTGATCAAAATTCTTGAATCTGCAGCTATCCAACTGCTGAGTACTCCATCACACTCCTCGTGGATGGTGAACAGGCTTTGGGGAGGTAGGTGATACAATGCTCACTACAGAATTCCCAGCTTTGGCCTGCCCTAGTAGTCTGTTGAATGTTTGAACTATTTTTATCCAGGCAAATGGAGAATAATCCATCACATTTCTTCCATCTTTTAATGATTGACAGGCTTTGGGGACAGAAGAAGTAAGTTATTTGGCATAGAATTCCCTGGACTTGTAACGGCTGTGTTTATAAGGATGGTCCAATTCAATTGCTTGTCAATGCTAAACCCTGGGATGTTGATAGTGGAGGATTCACTGATGGTAATTCACTGAATGTCAAGGAATGGATGATTAGATTTTCTTTTGTTGGAAATGATCATTGCCTGGCATTAGTATGATGGTTATGTAACTTGTCACTCATCAGCCCAAACCTAAATGTCTCCTGTTCTTCATTTGAACGTGAACAGCTTCAGTGTGTGAGAATTTGCAAAATGGTGCTTATCATCCCCACTTCTGATGTTATGATGGGGGGAAGGTCATTGATGAAACAGCTGGAGATGGTTGGGCCTAAGACACTACCTGGAGGAACTCCTACAGAGATAACCTAGGATTCTGATGGTTGACCTCCAAATAACACAACCATATTCCTTTGTGCCAAGTATGAATCGCAGCAGTGGGGAGGTTTCCCCTTCAATCCTTTGACATCAATTTTGCTAGGTCTCCCCGATACCTCTCTTGTGGTCTGAAAGGCAGTCTCTGTCACCCCACCTCTGGGAGTTCATTTATTTTATTCGTATTTATTTCAGGTGATAATGAGGCTAGGAATTGCAAGAATCTGGCAGAACCCACACTGACCTTGCACAAACAAGTTAACAGGGCAAGTGCTGCTAATAACATTATCAATCAACCCTTCTATCACTCTGCTGATAACTTAAGTCACTGTCTGAGTAAGGGCATTACATTGTGATCAATAGGGGAACTCTTTGCTAATGTTTAATCTGATGCCCAGATTCATGATAATGACTGAAATTAAGGTTGAAGACTTCCACATCCACTTTTCTGACCATACAGCACTGTCCACCCTTTCTGGTGAGTCCATTGCACTGATGGGATAGGATATTTTCAGAAATAATGATAAAGAAGTCTCATAGTTATAACATGGCGAATGTGACGATTATAAGCTGTTGCTTGACTGGACTGAGAGACAGTTCTCCCAATTTTGTTCCACATTTAATTAATAACCTGAAACCAAGTACATAAACTGCCATCACTAGATTTCAACTCCAGATTAATTTATCCATGCCACTGAATAACTAGTATAGATAGATACATAGACTTATTTTACTTGTATTTGTGAAAATATAATGAACTATATGTCACCACAAAAACAGTGTCATTTAATAAAATAAATTGTGTATGTATATAAAGAGACAAATATCATTTTTTGCTCATTCCACAGCCTCTTGGTTTCATGAACAGGACATTGCTGGAGCCTGTTCAAATGCTGGGGACCAGGGACATCCTGAAACTGTGAAGAACCAGGGTCTGTCAAAGCTGTTGAGGACCAGGGACCTGTCAAATCCACCAATGACTGGGATAACAATAACAACCTAACTAGTCCAATAATGTAACTGGTAGCCTATAAAAATGAGTCCAAATTGCAGGAGGCAACCGAGAAAATAGACAATGAGTGAAACAATATATGTAAGTGAGCCAAACAATAGCAAATTAATATTAATGCAGGGAAATTAGATTAGATTACTTACAGTGTGGAAACAGGCCCTTCGGCCCAACAAGTCCACACCGACCCACCGAAGCGCAACCCACCCATACCCCTACATTTACCCCTACCTAACACTACGGGCAATTTAGCATGGCCAATTCACCTGACCTGCACATCTTTGGACTGTGGGAGGAAACCGGAGCACCCGGAGGAAACCCATGCAGACACGGGGAGAACGTGCAAACTCCACACAGTCAGTCGCCTGAGTCGGGAATTGAACCTGGGTCTCAGGCGCTGTGAGGCAGCAGTGCTAACCACTGTGCCACCGTGCCGCCCACGGAAGTACTTCATGCAAGAAAGAAAAAACGATGACCTAAGTACTTTATGAATAGTCTTCCTTGTTAATGATAAAGATAAAAGAGACTCGGGAGCAGATGCAGTGTTCAACATGTCTGAACAATATGGAGCAGCAAGCAATAAAGTCAATTCAATGTAAATGACATGTCCAACAGAATAGAATCAACACAGCATGATTGAGTTGTGCAACATTCTGGTATGATTATACTTCAGTACTGTGCCCAGTTCTGGCCTCTGAGAAACAAAAGAAGATAGCCAACTGTTGGAGATATTGAAGAGATAAAGCGTTTGTAACGAATATGATACTGGATGGTTGTTTAAAAGCAGCTTGAAGACATTCTGTCACAACTTCAGTGCTAATATGTGAAAGATGACTTGCCAATGTAATCATCAGCTTGCAAAGCATGTCATAATAACGTACCACCACATCATTTGCAGACATTGTCAATGTTGCCTGGCAATGCCTGTCAATTAGCATCTCTGAGGGATCTGGATTAGGAAAGCCAGATAGGGAACTGTGCCATCCATTGTAAGAACATCTGTTGCTAACATGTGCCAAAGAAATGGCATGGACCAAAACAGAGCTGAGTTAATGCAACCTCAAGCCTCTTGAATGTCCTGCAACTTCTTAATCTCCAACCCCCTTCAGCCAGAGCAGAACTTATAAAAATGTCAAGGTCAAAAATAATCTGTTTCTAGAGGCTTTCAGACTTGTGTTCTATTGTAATGATGACTCCATCTAATTTTCCCATTCATAGACTCATATAGTCATCAGTACAGAAACAGACCTATCATTCCAACTCGTCTGTGCCAACCAGACATTCCAATCTGACCTAGTTCCATTTGCCAGCATGTGGCCCAGATCCCTCTAAACCCTTCCCATACATGTACCCATCCAGATGCCATTTAAATGTTGTAATTGCATCAGTCTCCATCACTTCCTCTGACAGTTTGTTCCATATGCTCACCACCCTCTGCTTGAAAAAATTATGCCTCCGGTGCTTTTTAAATCTTCCCCTCTTACGTTAAAACAATATTGTCTAGTTTTGGAGTCCCCCACACAAGGGAAAGGACCATGGCTATTCACCTTATCCATTTGCCTCATGATTTTACAAATTACTATAAGGTCATCCCTTAGCCTCTGACACGCCAGGAAAAATACCCCAATCTATTCAGCCTCTCCCCTATAACTTAAACCTTCTAGTCCCAGCACATCATTGACAATCTTTTCTGCACTTCCTCAAGTGTAACAACATACTTCCTATTGAAGGGCAAACAGAATTGTATGCATTCCTTGAACATTCTAGCTCTCTTAAGAACATATTATGTAGCACCATCTTCTTTGTACTTTCAAGTCATATGGGTGTCATTGACAAAGCCATTAATTTTTAACCTTTTCCCAATTGGCTTGCTTGACATTTTTGGAGTGCAAAAGACAACCAAATTGCTGTGGGGTTAGAGTCACATATGGTCAGACCGGGCAAGAAAGAGAAGAATTCCTTTTCCAAAGGACATGAGTGAAACAGACATGATTTTGCTTGAAACAGTGATGATTTTCTGATCACTATTATTGTGAATAGCTTTTAATCCCCGATTTAATAAGAATAATCAATATTCCACTAGTTGCTATGTCAGAATTTGACCACTGCCTTATTGCATTAGCCTAGCATTCTCATTTAATAGGCTAGTGAAATCATCATCTCTCCTTTAGCATAACAAAGCATCCCAAGGTATTAGACCGCAGCATTATAAAACAGTTTATCACATTAAGATAGAAGAGAGATTTTGAAGTTTGTCTGAAGGAGCAAGTGAAATAGAGAGGCAACAAACATGGGAAAGATTCCGGGGACTTTGAGACATGGTAACTCCACCAGTGGTGGAGTGATTGCAATCACGAATGTATGATAGGCTGGAATTATTGGATGGTTGTGGGATTGCTAAAGAAGATTACAGACATAGGGTGGAATCAGGCCATGGAGTGTTTTGAAAATAATTATGATAAGTTTAACATCAAGGCTTTGCTTGACTATGTGTCAAAGTCAGTCAGCATATGGTGATAACATAATGGAAATTGGCATACGCAAGGAAGCAGAATTATGGATGACATCAAGTCTGAAGGATCGAGCCAGGAGTACATTCAAATACTCAAATCTAGAGGTAATTAAGGCATGAATTAATGTTTCAGCAAAGAGTCGGTGTGAATTCTGGCAATATACTGAGATGGAAGTAGGTGGTCTCAGTAATAAGTTGGATAGTCAGAAACTCACCTCGTTATCAAATACAACATAAACAAAATGAACAGTATTAGTCTTAGACAATTGCCAAGGAGAGACTTGGAAATTGTAGCTAGGCATTGGACTCCAGAGTGAGATCAAAGACAATAGACATAATTTAATCATGGAGGGAGAAACTGACTCTAGATATCCTTCCAGCAAGGAAAGTGCTCGGAAAATGCTTTCTTGCACCCAAAATATACTGCTGACAATTTGATTGGTTGGCCACTCCAATAGTATTGGCAGCACTATGTGCTGTCAGCACTGTAGGATCTGCAGCCAATCCAAGGAGAAGGTGAAATCAATCCCAGACACAACGTAACTTGGAGGTAATGGGTGGGTAGAGTTTAGCCACTTTGAAGGGGTCAACTGGCATGGAGGGTTAGGTATTGAAATCCAGGTGGAGAGACTGCTTTTTTTTTGCAAGGGGTGTTCCCATTCCACAGAACACACTCCAATTTCCCCGAGCTACAATAACACCCTTCCTTGGGGATCAACAGAAGTGGCTGGGAAGGTCGTAGTTGTCCACCACCACCACACCCTTAATCCCCATGCTATTTTACATGCCTCCCTCTCTGCTGAAAATATCTCTAACTAAGACATGTAAAACCCAGCCTAATGCAATAATTCTTACTAATATTTAATTGGAGGAAATGTCTATCAGCCTGGTGCTGGATGTGAAGTACGTAGTCTGATAAGTTAGTGACAGTGGAAGATGAGCTGATGAGTTCAAGCTGTATACGAAAACCTTTGCTTCACTTTCAGGTGGTATTGCCAAGGGACAGATGTAGATAAAGAGAAGAGAAAGGTTAGACCATTAAGATTCTGAGATTGCAGCTCTAAGTAAATGATTAGGTAATTGTTTTCCAGGAAGGAATACAGAAGAAAGTGGGTTACAGCATGGAAGGGGGTTGCGGGTAAATAGTGACACAATGAATAATCAACGAAAGCCTTATCTATGACTGATCTGATAGGCCTAGAAAGATCAATCACATGAGATGGCAAAGTCAAGGGGATGGTGGTGAATGTGGCTTGCTGAGTTTATGCAGAGGAGAAGCTTAGGGAGGATAAAAAGGAGTAAATTTGAGAAAGCTCAAAATTATTTGAGATGGAGTTTGAAATCGGAGGTTGAGAAATTATTCAGTGCAGAGGCTGAGTAAGGAAAGCAGTGATATATAGGTGAAAAATGTTTTGTCTTAGTTGAGGGAATGGTAGATACTTGAAAGTTGGAGCAAGAGGTATTATTCAAGGATGTGTAATTGAATAGGTGGGGTTAGGATAGGATATGAGCTCCTACAATGACTAGGGCAAGTGGTAAAAAGAGATCCAGGCAAGAAGGAAAATGGTTCCATAATTTCTCAGCCAGGGTTCTGTTAAGACTATGATGTTTATGTAATCATCCAGAAAGAGTTCTTAGTTGCAACAATGTTGTTCACAAATAAGCAGACATTCTGGAATGAGATGAAGAAAGGGATGGTGACATTTAATCCACTGGCTGAGTCCATAGATTCAACAATGGAAAATTGTTGAATTGATTGCAAAGGAGTTTGATAAAATTAGATCCCAGTTCTGATGAAAAGTCACCAGACTCAAAATGCTAACACTGTTTTCTTCCCATAGATGCTGCCAGACCTGCTTAGATTCTCCAGTGAGCTTTTGTTTTTGTTGCCGATTTCCAACTACTGAACTTGTTTGTTTTATTTAAGAATCCAGTAGGACTTGGTGATCAGCAAATTCAATGAGAGAGTAGATGGGAATAATTTAGGTGCTGTTTGTAATGAAGCTGCACCCAGTGCCTTGATGAGCCCTTTAGAGAGAGACGCTGTCGACTTATTTGAGGCAATAGCACAAATGTACAGCTTACATTTCCCCAGTGTATATCTTGAAAAACATGCAAACATTTGGACCTATGAAAATTTGAGGGATACTCATGCATAACATGGATAATTTTAACTTCTCTCATGAAGAAAATTAGTCGTAATAACTGGGCTGTTACCTGGATAAATACCTCCATTGAAACACATTCAAAAGGTTTTTACAATCCAAAACAAAAAAGCAGTCTGCTTGACTGGCAATCCCTCAGCTAATTTAAGACTTCCACTCCTTCCACCACCAGCATACTATAACTGCAATGTTTATTCGGTGAAAGTGAGTACTGCAGATGCTGGAGATTAGAGTCAAGAGTGTGGTGCAGGAAAAGCTCAGCAGGTCAGGCAGCATCTGAGGAGCAGGAAAATTGATGTTTCGGTCAAAAGCTCTTCATCAGGAACAAACATCTGCAATGTTTACCATCTGTTGCAATGCAGCAAACCTTCAGGTTAACCTTGGCAGTGTATCCCAAAACTGATCACCTAGAAGGACAAGATAGCAGGCATATGGGAATACCATCATCACCTTTCAATCTTCTGCAGTAACTTAAAAATCATCTTGTCTTGGACATATATCAACATTCCTTCATTGCTGTGTCAAAATCCACACCAAAAAGCATCGATGGAGTTACCTCATCATCTGGATTCAAGCAGTTCAAGAAGGATCTTCATTACTGCAAGGAAAACTAACATCCTAAGAGTGAAGCTTTAAAAATGAGACAGGATAAGAAGATTGAACCTTTCCAAATTCAGTCGGCTCTGCTGTAACACGTGTTTCTTCAACACAAATTGGCTTTAACGAGATTGAAGAATTTAGAATATTATTTGTAGATTGTGAATTTTCTTTATCTGTATTGGATAAAGGGAGATTCCGGCCACCTTTGTTTAAATGGCGTGGCATTTGCGCGGTTTTCTTATAATGTGAGATCACACGAGAACAGAACTATCATTGGTTAGCTCAATTGGATGGATGGCTGGTTTGTAATGCAGAATGACATCAATAGTGTGGATTCGAAGTCTCACACCCTTGTCCCTCGCTTGGAGGCCTGGTCACCCTCATGTTAAATTCATCATCAGTCATCTTTCCCTAATGAGAGAGCAGCCATATAACCCACTGTGGCCACTTCATTTTTTTTTATCTCTGCATGATGGATATTTGGCAGAACATGATAGGCACGGTACATTTTGATTTTTAGATACTTGGAAGAAATGTTTCACTCGCTGTTCCCAGGGTGTACCCAGAGAATGACTCTTTCTTAGTCAAAGCTGGAAATTACATTGGCTGTAAATAGCTTACTGTAGTGACATCAACTGTCATGGAGTCATAGAGTCATACAGCACAGAAACAGCCCTATCAGTCCAACTCGTCCATGTCAACTAAGTTTCCCAAAGTAAACTAATCACACTTGCCTGCATTTGACCCATATCCTTCTAAACCTTTCCAATTCATGTATCTGTTGCAACTGTACCTGCACCTATATTTGCTCTGGCAGTTCATTCCACATACAAGCCACTTTCTGTGTGAAAAGGTTACTGCTCAGGTCTCTTTTAAACTTTTCCCCCTCTGACCTTAAAATTATGCTCTCTGGTTTTGAACTCCCCCACCCTAGGGAAAAGATCGCTGCTATTCACCTTATCTGTGCCCCTCATGATTGTATAAACCTCTATAAGGTCACCCCTCAACATCCAACTGTCCAGGCAACAAAGGTCCCAGCCTATTCAGCCTCTCCTTACAACTCAAACCCTTAATTTCTGGTAACATCCAGGTAAATCTTTTCTGCATATTTTCCAATTTAATAATATCCTTCCTATAGCAAGAACTTTACACAGTACTTCAAAAGTGGCCTCAAAATTTAGGTTGTTCTTCAATAGAATGGACTTCTCTTTCTATTGCTGTCTACTGAAAGATTGAAAGATTGCAAACCTTTGTTCTACTGATTGATTTAGCAAATTCAAATCCCTGTTTGTTTCCTGTTTCTGAGTTCAAGGCCATTTAATTTGCCCAGAGTGGACACTATTTAATATGTAGCATTATCTCTCCATCAGGTGTGTGCAGGAGACCTGTGTGGTCTGAACCTTTTCGGAAAGGAATCAATAGTTGCATTTCCCTGAAGTAATTCCTCTGCCAGAGTACAATTGTCATAAACCAGCACTCTGTTCATAAAACATAAAAATCATTTTTTGTCTCGAATTGGATGTATCTTGCTCTAATCCATCGCAGCTAAAACATTCTGGAAGAATCCCAGATTATTACTTTCCACTCCTGAGCAGCATGTAACATTTGTTACTGCATGCCATCAGTAACAAACAGCAAACACTTCAAAATGAATTTGATGTGATCTTTATCCTACATGCTGGCTCTATGCTGTGACTGCCAATCAAAAAGCATCTTCTGGTGTAGAGGGACCAGTTATGAACTTTCTCAAAATTTCATATCAGCAGAATGTTTCAATCCAATATTGACATAACATACTGCAATAAGAACCCCATAGTTAAAATAAAATGTTTGATCTCTGTTGCCATTGTTTTGATTTCTCAATGTCTGTGATATATCGCTATCACAAAAGCTGAATCACAATAAAGCCAATAAATACACAGTGATACTTTAAAGAAAATGAGCTTCTGTACAATTAAATGCTACGATCCAAATTTCATTGCCTTTATTGATGTTATTGTTCCATTGTAAAAAACACAGCTTTTAGAAGAGTGTTTTATTTCTAACAAGACTACTGTTTACTGTAGAATTATAGGTGTCTTTAGCAGAAGCAGTTATGCTTTTTATGTTAGTAGTTATATATTAATAAAACATCTGAATCATTTAATCTGTGAATAGATTTGAAAATGTTTAATTTGTCATAATGTGCTCTAACAGCAACGTAGTTAGAATAGATATGAACAATGAACTGCAATATAGCAGATTTAAAACAAAGTTATTGCTCATCACAAATTCAGATACAAAACTTTGTGGAAATAATGGGGTTGATATTAGAAATGTAAACTCCCAGTTGGAACCTAGCTTTGGGAACACTTACTTCCAAACCAGAGGTAATTTTCAAGGGCATTCTAAATCACCCCATAAAGGATAAGCACTTACAAAGTCAAACTGAATGTTCAAGGGCAAACATGAAAAATATGGCAAAATTAGTCATTAGGCTGATAATGGTGCCCAGTATGATAACATCAAGGGGACTTTTCCACAAATAATGATATTTTTCTATCAGCCCTCTCTGCTCTTTGCAAACTGCAGAACTGCAACAGACAGTACTTATGCAGCCAGGCTTTGGACAATTAATTTCCTGTCAAAACCACACAGGCCTAGAACTGCCTGGTCAGGTCCTAGTGGCTACATTGTTTCAGAACGAGCTGTTGTTTCCACCTCTGTGAAGTTGCTTTGTTAGAAGAATGCTCCACAGATTTGATGGCACCCAGCTCAGTAGAAGGCCAAAGGCACAGTATGATAAGGGCAGCACTTGGCAGTTAAAGGTTCAAAACCATGTTCTGTGACCTTCCAATATAGAAAATATCACCTCATTCGTGCTTCCTGCCCCCGCCCAATGCTGGTATTGCACAGAATTTTCAAGAAAGGGGTGAAGAGTGGGAGTTAAAAGGGCAACCTGGGCCCTTGGCTTTCTCTGCTTTTGTACCTTCTTCAACAATGTCTTTGACTGACAGCAGAGCTACATAGCATCTCTAGCTCCTTGTACCCCATGGTGAGCTTCATCAGACTGACTAGATCCAGAGAGACCACCTCGATGAAGCAATCTGAAGACCAGAACCAACTCTGGACAAGAGGGGAAGCCCAAATTGATAACTGCAGATCTTGAAGCATAAGCCAGCCTTCTAAGACCAAGGAACAGCCTTTCCCATTCTTATTAAAGAACAAAGACAACAAAGAAAATTTACAGCCCAAGAACAGGCCCTTCGGCCCTCCTAGCCTGAGCCAATCCAAATCCACTGTCAAAACCTTTCGCCCAATTCCTAAGCATCTGTATCCCTCCGTTCCCCACTACTCATGCATCTGTCCAGATGCACCTTAAATGAACCTACCGTGCCCATCTCTACTAATTCTGCTAGCAATGCATTTCAGGCACCCACCATCCTCTGTGTAAAGTACTGTGTATATCCCCCTTAAACTTTTCACCTCTCACCTTGAACATGTGACCTCTCGTTATTGAATCCCTCAGCCTGGGAAAAAGCTGATCTCTATCTACCCTTCAGGGTATTGTAGACCTCAATCAGGTTCCCTCTCAATCTTCTTTTTTTCTAATGAAAACAGTCCTACTCAACCTCTCTTCATAGCTAGCACCTTCCATACCAGGCAAAATCCTCATAAACCTTCTCTGCACCCTTTGCAAAGCATTCACATCCTTTTGGTAATGTGGCAACCAGAACTGTACACAGTATTCTGAATGCAGCCGAACCAATGTCTTGTACAATTTAACATGACCTGCCAGCTCTTATACTCAATACCACGTCCGATGAAAGTAAGCATACCATATGCCTCTTGATCACTCTATCCACCTGTGCTGCCACCTTCAGGGTATAATGAACCTGAACTCCCAGATCTCTCTGCTCATCAACTTTTCCCAAGCCTCTTCCATTTACAGTCTAGATTAGAGTGGCGGTGGAAAAGCATAGCAGGTCGGGCAGCATCCCAGGAGCAGGAAAATCAACTTTTCGGGCAAAAGCCCTTCATCCATTTACAGTACAGTTTGCTCTAGAATTAGACCTCCCAAAATGCATCACCTCACATTTGCCTGGATTGACCACCATCAGCCCTTTCTCAACCCAACTCTCTAGTCTATCTATATTCTCCTGTATTCTTTGACAGTCCCTTATGTTTTCTGCTACTCCACCAATCTTCGTGTCTTTTACAAACTTACTGATCAGACCAACAGTGCCCTCTTCTAGATCATTTATGTATATTACAAACAACAGTGGCCCCAGAACTGATCCCTGTGGACCACCACTGGTCACCTTTCTCCATTTTGAGAAACTCCCTTCAACTACTACTCTCTGTCTCCTGTTGCTCAACCAGTTCTTTATCCACCTAGCTAGAACACCTTGCACACCATGCGACTTCACTTTCTCCATTAGTTTACCACGGGGAACCTTATCAAACTCTTTACTGAAGTCCATGTAGATGACTTCTACAGCCCTTCCTTTATCTATCAACTTGGTCACTTCCTCTAAGAACTGTACTCCCCAGCACAAAACCAGATTGCCTATCACTGATTAGCACATTCTCTTCCAAATATAAATCGTTTTTAGCCCTCATTTCCAGCTCCAGCAACTTTCTCATCATTGACATCAGGCTCACTGGTCTCTATTGAATGAGTATTACCAGTTTTTCACTCAAAAAGCTCAAATACAGTAACAGGGGATTGTGGATAGGATGGAGTGAATCCTCAGAAGTGTGTATCAGAAATAGATAGCTAGCGTAGAATTGAGACTGTATACTGAAGAGGCTTGTGAAAAGATTGATTGAACTTGATCGAGTTTGATTAAAGTATAAGTAGTAGAGTCTGATAAAATTATTTCTCCTTGATAAAGTGTTCAATAAAGTTGTGTTGGATTTCCCCCTGATTCTTGTACCCTTCATCTGTCTCACCAAGTAACAGGCATGAATTAAAAAGGGTTACTGGAAATTGGTCAAAGGTGGTCAGAGTACCCACAGTTCACTTTACAACAGTACCTAGCGAAAATCTACCTTCGTGAATTGTACAATTAGTTTGTGTATCAATACATTTTAAACTCTCTTACAATGCAAATATGCTCAGATGTAAGGTTCACTCATAATGTGTCCCATTCAGTTCCATTGACCTACAATGGAAGAACTGTAAAGTAGCAACACTACACAATACAATAAAATGGCAGTAGGAATAGGTCATTCAAGTCTTTTCACCATTTTATACAGTCATCAAAGATTTTCTGGCTCACCCTGCCTGCTCCGCTTTGATTCCCAAAGTAACCAAAAATCTTGCTATATCAGTCAATGATGGAACATCTATATTCTCTGGTGTATAAACACCGTTCCAATGATTCATCACATTTTGGGTCAAGAAGTTTCTCCTTCTTTCACTCCTAAATAATCAGCCCCCTAGCTTGAGACTGAGTAGTAATTGGAAGGAATGTAGTAGAAGTAGCTAGAGTGAAGATCAAAGTGGATTGTGTTATCTGGATTACATAAATAAGTTTATCTTTTCAGGATCAATGATAACAAAAGATAGCAGATGTGATGGATAAATATCAAGGAAGAAAGAGATTGAAATAGGAATAATTTTCTGAAGAAAAAAATGTGTCAACAAGAAAATTCAAGATTGTTTCAAGCAACGAACCTATAATCTCTTGCATTCCATTCATGTTCCTAGATGCCTCAGAAGCCTGGTCAATAAATAAAGTTATGAAAGAAAATAGAGGCCTTTAAAAGCTGAATGCTAAATCCTATGCTAAAAATTAATACATAGACCTCAAGACAAATAAAGAGCAAGATGAAAGAGAACTTTCAAAAGTGCCATCTTAAAGAATAATGTCAACATTTCACTAGTTTGAGCAAAGCTGCAAAGCTATAGAGTTCCAAAGTTGAGGACGGCAGAGCGAAGAGTCTGTTGTACAAAATAATGGTTCTAAATGAGTTAATGTTCATGTCACATTGGCTCCACCCATTCTACTGGTGTCAAACATATAGGCTGTGGTGGAAGCAAAGAGTTCTACTCTCTCCTGAATGGAGTAGATGTGTCTCTACCTAAAATCTGAGTAATTATGCCTGACCACATGTAGCTGTTATTTATTGCTATCATGCCATATCCCTTCTTGTTGTTTAAGAACAGTGCCTCTTTGGTAGGTACTCTAGAGTGCTGTATCTTCTACCACTAATCACAAGATAGCCCATTACAAAACTAAGTGAAAGAGAAGTTAATCACAGCTTGGTATCTCAAATAACCCTTACCCAGTATCATGTACTGAGAGACTTGACAAATATCATAAAGTACCAGCAAAGGTCAACTGAGAAAGTGCCAAACAGTCAACCTAGGTGTAGTTGGATGATGGATGTCTTAGGGTAGATGCAGACGAACTACACTGTATGTGTCAGGATGCCACAAGACAGAAAACTGTGGTATACCATGACACAGAATCCTCTGGCATGAGTCGTTACACATGGTAGCAATATCCTGCAATCCCAACTTTCATCACAATCAAATTAAGGCATTCATTTCATGAAATATTTTATTTTCTAGTTATTTTTTGTTATCGTTATTGCCAGGGTTATTTTTTGACCCAGTTGATAGGCATACAATTGCCATTTATAGAAGTGATTTGGATATGAACATAGGAAGTATAGTTAGTAAGTTTGCAGATTACATCAAAATTGGACGTGGAGTGGACAGTGAAGAAGGCACAATGGGATCTTGATCAGATGGGCCAATGGACTGAGGAGTGGCAAATGGAGTTTAATTTAGATAAATATGAGGTGCTGCATTTTGAAAAGGCAAATCAGAGCAGGACTTATACACTTAATGGTAAGGTCCTAGGGAGTGTTGCTGAACAAAGAGATGTTGGAGTACAGGTTCATAGCACCTTGAAAGTAGAGTCGCAGGTAGATAGGATAGTGAAGAAGGCATTTGGTATGCTTTCCTTTATTGGTCAGAGTATTGAGTACAGGAGGTGGGAGGTCATGTTGTGGCTGTACAGGACATTGGTTAGGCCACTTTTGGAATATTGCATGCAATTCTGGTCTCCTTCCTATCGGAAAGATATTGTGAAACTTGAAAGGGTTCAGAAAAGATTTGCAAGGATGTTGCCAGGGTTGGAAGATTTGAGGTATAGGGAGAGGTTGAATAGGCTGGGGTTGTTTTCCCTGGAGCATCAGAGGCTGAGGGGTGACCTTATAGATATTTATAAAATCATGAGGAGCATGGATAGGATAAATAGGCAAAGTCTTTTCCCTGGGGTGGTGGGGGTCCAGACCTAGAGGGCATAGGTTTAGGGTGAGAGGGGAAAGATATAAAAGGGACCTAAGGGCAACCTTTTCACGCTGAAGATAGTGCATGTATGGAATGAGGGGAAGTAGTGGAGGCTGGTACAATTGCAGCATATAAAAGATATCTGGATGGGTATCTGAATAGGAAGGATTAGGTTAGATATGGGCCAAATGGGAATGTATTAGGTTGGAATGTCTGGTGGGCTTGGAAGAGTTGAACTGAAGGATCTGTTTCCACGCTATTGATTAGATTAGATTACTAACTGTGTGGAAACAGGCCCTTTGGCCCAACAAGTCCACACCAACTCTCCGAAGAGCAACCCACCCAGACCCATTCTCCTAACACTATTGTCAATTTAGCATGGCCAATTCACCTAACCTGCACATCTTTGGACTGTGGGAGGAAACAAGAGCACCCAGAGGAAACCCACGCAGGCACAGGGAGAATGTGCAAACTCCACATAGACAGTTGCCCAAGGCAGGATTTGAACCCAGGTCTCTGATTCTGTGAGGCCGTAGTGCTAACCACTGTGCCGCCATGCTGTGTGCCCTTTGCTATGTCTCGATGACTCAACATTGAATTAATTCTTCCATTGGCCATTTAGTTCAGATTCTCTGAATATTGGAGACCAAGCTAAATAGCAGAGAGCTTTCATTCCCAAACTATTTAAACCCATTTTTGTGGCATTTTTCACTCCTTAGACTTATGTCTGACTTCTTATTTTCAAATCATTTATGCAATCATTCTCTACCATCATGTTAAAATCTCAAAAGCCTTACAATAAATTATAGAACCAAACCTTTACATACTTGGATACACCTTTATCCACAGATGTAAATGTTACAAAATATTCACTTCCTAACCTGATAATTCCAGATTCAGTTTATTCCTATTGATAGGAGCAAATGTAAGTCTGTAGTTAATGCCCACGACAGTCATATAGCCAAAGACAATTAATATAGAATTAAACAAGGGAAGATTAATGTTGACAGTCCAAGATTTTGGTCAAAGCAGGAAATTATTACATGTCAATCAGAAATTAGGCTGAGTAGATGCAGTGAAATTTGAGGATAGAGAAGATGACTCAGACTATTGCATAAGAACCAGGTTAAATCCACATCAGAAATATTTCTTTATTCTTATCGTATACTTCTAATGTTTCCTTCTTCAAGTATTTGCTCTGAAAATGTGTTGCTGGTTAAAGCGCAGCAGGTCAGGCAGCATCCAAGGAACAGGAAATTCGACGTTTCGGGCAAAAGCCCTTCATCAGGATGAAGGGCTTCATCAGGAATGAATTCCTGATGAAGGGCTTTTGCCCGAAACGTCGAATTTCCTGTTCCTTGGATGCTGCCTGACCTGCTGCGCTTTAACCAGCAATACATTTTCAGCTCTGATCTCCAGCATCTGCAGACCTCACTTTTTACTACTTCTTCAAATATTTGTCTATGTTCCTCTCAACTGCTGTTATTAATTCAGCTTTAATGATGATTTAGGTATTGCTTTCCAGATCCTAATAACCCATAGTGAGAAAGAAACATTTGCAAATTCACTTATCTGCTTTTGGAACCTGACTTAAACTTGTCGAGATTATCCCAATCGCTCAGGTGTACCATTGTATATTGTTTGTTGCACAAAACTGATAAAAGGGGAAATGAATATTCTTGAACTGCAATCAAATTTAGAGTTAAAAGTAGTATGGAATGGTATACATAGACTAGATTAATTTCAGATCTTTTAAAGGTGCTCTTGAATTTGATACAGTTGCTCACAGTCAGTAGTTTTGAGAAATGCTGTCAATTCCATAACACCCCTCAGTCAGGAGTGTGGGGTAAAAGCTTGCTTGTCATTATGTCTGACAATATTCTGACAATAGATTCTAACTATGTGTGTATGGAATTATAGTGGATGGCATGAGACTGACATCTAATGGAAGCACTGCTATGCAATTCTTATCTTACCGTTTCTTGACAATAAATGTTAACTGGTCACACTAACCACATGTCTAGTCCTCGTATGTCCCAGGTAGTTCCTAATATTATTGTAAAAGTCACAAGTGGTGACTAGACCCAGAAAACTGGTGGCAAAAAAAGCCTGAAGAGAAACCCAGTGATATAACAATGCAGCAAGATGGAGGATATACTTGATCCTCAAGAAATAGAAGTAGGAATTGGTTAGTCAGCCATTTGAACCCACTCCGCCATTAATGAGATCCTGGTTAATCTTTTTCAATAATAACTTCCTGCAGTAACCCTCTTTCCTTTGAAGATTTTAAAATGTGGAAATCTAGCAATCTTTTGTACATACTCAACAATGAGTCTGAAAAGTCCCCAGAGGTAGAGAATTCCAAGGATTGATCATCTTCTGAGGGAAGAACTTGCTTGTTATCACTATCACTTTGAAATGTCCTGTCCCTCATTCTGAGGCTGTCCTCTCATTCTAGGTCCCACCCCCACCCCCAACACCCCCACCATGGCTAAGTAACTATTAATTGCAGAGATAAGAAATGAAAACTATTAAAGAATGAGGTAGGAGTATGCTGACTCTTCACAATCTCATGAGGTGTTCGTACAAGTTAGGGGAGATTCGTGAAACTCCCTGAAGCCTAATCTTTTAAAGAACAGAGACTTTAGAGCAGGAGTACGAAGAAATAAAGAGAACAAAGAACAAAGAAAATTTACAGCCCAGGAACAGGTCCTTCGGCCCTCCAAGCCTGAGCCAATCCAAATCAACTGTCTAAATGGATGGCACAGTGGCTCAGTGGTTAGCACTGTTGCCTCACAACACCAGGGACCTGGGTTCGATTCCAGCCTTAGGCATCTGTCTGTGTGGAGTTTGCACATTCTCCCCATGTCTGTGTGGGTTTTCTCTGGGTGCTCCAGTTTCCTCCCACAATCCAAAGATGTATAGGTCCATGCCAAATTTTCCATAATGTTAGGTGCATTACTCAGCGGAGAATGGGTTACTCTTTGGAGGATCGGTGTGGACTTGTTGGGCCGAAGGGCCTGTTTCCACACTGTAGGGAATCTAATCTAATCTCAACCTTTCACCCAATTCCAAAGCATCTGTACCCCCCTGCTCCCCACCTACTCATACATCTGTCCAAACGCATCTTAAATGAATCTACCATGGCTGCCTCAACCATCTGTGCTGACAACATGTTCCAGGCATCTACCACCCTCAGTGTAAAGTACTTGCTGTGCATATCCCCTTTAAACTTTTCGCCTCTCACCTTGAAAGCCTGATCTCTTGTTATTGAATCCTTCACCTTGGGAAAAAGCTTATCTCTCTCCACCCTGTCTATACCCTTCATGATTTTGTAAACCTTAATCAGGTCCCCCCTCAATCTCCTTTTTTCTAATAAAAACAATCAACCTACTCAACCTCTCTTCATAGCTAGCATCTTCCATATCAGGCAACATCCTTGTGAACCTTCTCTGCACTGTTTCCAAAGTGTCCACATCCTTTTGGTAATGTGGCGACCAGAACTGTACACAGTATTCTAAATGTGGCCGAATCAATGTCTTGTACAATTTTAACATGACCTGGCAGCTCTTATACTCATAAGGGATATAGGTAAAGTAGTGTTACTTCTGCAATTATAATTACTTATACAAAGTAAATGAACTCACACCAGTGTGTTATTGTTTAGCCAAGAGCTGAGTCAACAAGAATGGAAACTATATGGAGGAAATGCATAATTTTTTTTTGTATTAGCTAAAATTGTATGCAAGAAAGAAACGGGACTGCAAAACAATGGTTGATATTACAGGCAACTAGATAAGATGCTGAGAGGGGAGGCACAGATGGAGGGAGTAGATAATGGTAAGGAAAGGATATGCCTAACAATGACCCCAGCAGGATGAGGTCAAACGGCCTTGTGAGGCCAGAAATAAGCATCTTGTCACAGACAAGGCCGGATAAGGCAAGAGATAAACAGGAGTAATGGGTACCGGTCTTAGGGAAGTGGAGGATGTAAACAGGGGAGGAGCAATGAAATAAAAAAAACATAGAAACCAAATTACATAAATATCAAGTATTCGTTGAATTCAGTGTGTGAATCCCTTACCTTGTAGACAGACAGTGGACATCACACCTCTTGCAAGAGTAAAATAAAGGCCACTATTGATTCATATTTTGTCTCGAACTGAAATGATTGATGTATGTGAGCTTAGTTTCTCACACTCAATACTCTGTCCGATGAAGGTAAGCATACCATATGCGTTCTTGACCACTCTAATGTTAATATTGTAAATGGTTAATGATTAGATTAGATTAGATTAGATTAGATTTACAGTGTGGAAACAGGCCCTTCGGCCCAACAAGTCCACACCGACCCGCCGAAGCGCAACCCACCCATACCTTTACATTTATCCCTTACCTAACACTACGGGCAATTTAGCTTGGCCAATTCACCTGACCCGCACATCTTTGGACTGTGGGAGGAAACCGGAGCACCCGGAGGAAACCCACGCAGACACGGGGAGAACGTGCAAACTCCACACAGTCAGTCGCCTGAGTCGGGAATTGAACCCGGGTCTACAGGCGCTGTGAGGCAGCAGTGCTAACCACTGTGCCACCGTGCCGCCCATGATGTAAAGCCTTGTGGAGTGTGACATGTGGGGTGGGTGCTAGGTGAAATGGGGAGTGAAGGGTTAACTCTAACTAATACTCTAACTATAGCTACTGAGTGTATGCATCAGAAGCTATGTCATTATACCGTCAAATGTATACAGATAGTTATCGACAGTAAATCTAAAGATTCACATGATCCTTCTGTTCTCAAATGTCTCATGCTCCTCAAAGTTCCTTATAATATTTCTAAATAATATCTAAATTTACTTGTTGGACTAAAGTCTCAGTATGGTTTTGCATGATTTGCAAAGCTGAAATATCTTCAAAGTAAGTCAAGTTGTGCATTCTACATCAGTGCAAAGCTAAAACAACCTTTTATTGACATGAAATAATGTTGACACAAAAAAACAAGAATTGTTTCTTCAACACAATATGGTAACATGTTAGGATTAGAAATAAGACATTTTCTCAGCAGGGCTTCAATATTCAAAATATAAATTGCACCGAGAAACAACAGAATGTGTAAGTCATGATTGTCAAAAAATGATAGAACATTTTTAGACCCGCTGACAATGTCACAATTTTTTCCTAATGTCTTTATAAAGATAGAATATGTATCATAAGCTTAGATGTAATTCAACTTGATATCTAGCAGAAATGTAATTTCAGTATCAATGACAGACAAAAATCAAGGAATTTTATACTGTCTTCTGATCTCACATAATTAAACCTTTGTACATAGTGTATCAAAGATTCCTGCGTTTTTTATGATAAAGCATTATTAGTTTAAATCAACTGTCTTTGATGTACCACACTTGTAGACCACCTGTAGCTTTGAAAAGTAGTCATACACTAGCTTCAGTGAGGTTGAAGAGGATGTTACATCACTCTGAAACACAGCCTGAAAGAAGAGAAAACACATACAAGAATGATTCATATTCATGTTACCATTAATTTGCATTTTATTTTCAACAGGAGTTGAAAAAAATACTCTAATATCTTAGGTGCTTTTCATGATGGTAATTTCAAAGAAAATGTATGACTTTAAATAAAATTATGTAGTTTTCTTTGAAGAAGCAACAACATTAACCCTTCTTCAGCTGAATAGATAATAAATCCAAATAGTTAACTGCAAAGATTGTTGCTTGCACTTTCAGGATTATGGCTCAGGTTAAAAAGAGATGGGTAAAATGGTAAAAAAAAAAGCATCATTACTCGTAAAATGAATGAGAATGTTATGTAATACTATAAATTGATGAAGCTCCATTTCCTAGCCCTGAGCAGTAAAAAGGGAAGAATTAACTTTCATTTATTTGATGGATATCCAAAGTGCTTCACTGCCTGTGAAGTCCCTTTCGAGTGTAGCCACTGTTGTAAGATAGTAATTTCAGTAATGCTCAACTCTCCCATAAAAGAAGGAATTGTTAGACATCATAATATTTTTGAGCCTTTCATATGTCGATTCTGTAGCTATCTCTTCTGCATCACTTTTTATTGATGAAAGACAATAAAGGCTTGGGATGCTTCTGCCATTAATGTTAAATTTATTGATAACATCAAAAGTGAGCTGACATTACTTCCTCAATAAGCTCCATTTATCCACATAAACAGGGGCCTGGATTTAATAGGGGAAAGTTGCCACAGACTGTGTAAGTCTGTATAAGTCTGGTTTCTCCGTTTGTTAAGAAATTTTAATCCAAAGCATACATCCTTTCTCTTTGAAGGTTCCTCAGCCAAACGTCAATGTAAGATTTTGACACAGGGTGATTCAAGCATTTTCTGACCATTGTCAGATCTTGGTCCTGTGATGGAGGTGAGGGTGGGAGGAGATGGTGAGATGGGGACAGGTTGAGACCCTTGACTCTAGAGTGAATTATGTGAAATTGGGGATTTGATTGAAGCAAGCTTGTGGGTTACGGAGTTGATGTACTCCTGCTCATCCTGGTATACAGCTTTAAGGCTTCAGCGACCAGACGTGCTGAGCCCTGGGAAAGATGCTTTACCACTGTTAAGGCTACAGACCAGAGGTTCCACCAGGTTGTATGTCTGATGAACACAGTAAAATTGCTGAAAGAAGGTAGATTGTTATAAAGTAAAGAGAATCAAACCTTCACTATAAGGACAGATAACAAGCATGTGGGAAAGGATCACATGGAGTTGGAGTCTGGGTCAGTTGACGTCTAGATTAGATCTTATCTCTTAGCATCCTCTGCAAGTAGTTATGTCAATCAAGAATGTTAACCAGGAACTCCTTTTACAAAAGTTGGCTATCTTTCCCTTATCCTGCCTCTACTAAATGCTAGATAAACCTGTTAGAGATTGTTTGGTTACAGCTTTCAGGTTTCTAACATTTAGATCTGACCTGACACCTGTTCTTGGACATTTAAATTCAGCCCAAGTCTATTAATGCACGTCTACGTACTAACAAGAAGCAATAAACATTCAAGCTGTGTCTTTAAACTGTGATACAAATGTTTTTGGTGAAAGACTACAATAGGTTTTGAGGTGGAGGGAAGGTTGTCATTGGGACAATATTTTTCAAGGAAAAAGGCATTTGGGGTATAATTTTCCTAATGGTAATGACATGGCACTTTTGCAAAGAAGTGGAAAACTGACTGTAAAGATAGAAAGATTTCTACTTTTAGACAGCATGGGCACCAATAATGGAATCTGAGTGATCAAACAAAATTTGGGACTGGAGAAACTGGGGAAAAATTGGAGAAGAAAACTAAAGGGTTTTAGGGCTAGAATGCAAGGGAAACTTGGAGTAATTCATGTAGAGAGCAAAGTGAGCTAAGTCAAATGTGCATGAAACATGCATTCCATTGATGTGAGGAGGCCAAAACTGAGACCTTATTTGGAGGAAGGACAAAGATTAAACCAAAGTGATGGGACCATTCAAGAGAATGACTGTAAATTTTGTGAACTGGCCAAAAAATGGAAAATTTATTTTTATATTGTTTAGGTGGAAGGTTGTAAATGTTTGTACATGTGTTACAATTCCTAGAGAGTCAACTATTTCTCTTTTGAAAATGTGTGGATTTACCAGTGAGCAAAACAAAATATTACATGACAAGATTTCATGATTTTCAGCTGTAGTAACATGAAAAAGCATTCTCTATTAACTTCTCACGGCTGAAACGCCATGCTATACTCACACATTATGCAGCACTTTCAGCAGAAATGTGGAAGTTTGTTTAAAGTCCCCAGTCAGAGACTTTTCCCCCGGGTACAACAGAGTGTAACAAGGGGACATAAATTTAAGATGAAGAGTGGAAGGTATAGGGGGGTGATGTCAGGGGTAGGTTCTTTACCCAGAGAGTGGTAGGGGCATGGAATGCGCTGTCTGTGGGAGTGGCAAAGTCAGAATCATTGGTGACCTTTAAGCGGCAATTGGATAGGTGCATGGATAGGTGCTTAAGCTAGGACAATGTTCGGCACAACATCGTGGGCGGAAGGGCCTGTTCTGTGCTGTATTGTTCTATGTTCTATGTTCTAAATGCTATCACATACAACTGAGTGACTTTCCCCACCAAAATCACCGTGACTTTTTTTTCTTTTTTAAACACAAAATGCCAACATTAAAAACACCCATGTAGTAGGTAGTTTTCTTTTAATCTTCTTCTCAGCAGGTAGTTTTTAACTCAATAACAGAATTCAATTCAGCTGAAAAGTAAACATTTAACATCACTGCTCTCTTAATCAGAGCGTGTCATGAAGATCTTTTGCAAATCCTTGGAAAGTTTTCCATTCATTGTGTGGATTGAGTTTGGAAATGCCTTAAAATAAAATTTGCATTGATGTTGAGGCTTTTGGATAAGGGTAATGATGAAACGAGGAAAAAAAACCTTCAAGCTTGGTGAGCCAACTTGCAGACTTATCTTTAACCTGAGCTACAGATCCTCTCAGGAATAGAATAGTTTTCCATTTTGTTAATTGTAGCTACATATTCAGCAATACTGGTGTAACTTTTTAGCTTCATTGGCCAATTTTAGTTCCTGATCATTCTATCCTCTAACTGTTACCAGAATGTACAGGGTATGTGTCACAATTTTCAAATGAACCAGTTTGATTTTCATTCAACGTTGTCCTCATTTCACTGCTTTCTCCTCCTGATGTTGTATTTCGTTTTTCCCTTCATTTAGTTGGAATCTTCTGTTTCATCTCAAATTGATCTATACACTGTTTAGTTTGCAAGGTAGCCATTTTTAACAACTTTTACTGCTAGGATAAATGCATTTTTACATATTTTTACTCAAGTTATTGTTTCACTTTTTTTAGTTTGGCAAATCCAGCGGGGACTCATTGCTCATTATAAATTAACAATACATTTGTTACATATCATTGTGTTATTGCACAGGTGCACCACAGTTAGTCTAAGTGGTATCATTATATTCAATCTAAATGGAGAATTGTTACGGAAATATTCATTATTAATGAGAATTTATGCAGTTAATATTAAAATTAAAAGTATTCATTTTAATTCAGTTGATAAAAATAACATCGATGATCAAAAATGGCATTTGCATCAAGTTAAAGGTTGCAGGTTCAATACAATCTGAAAGAACTGGTATTCTGTAAGTCAGAAAATAAACAGAAATTGTTGGAAAAGTTCAGCAGGCTCAAGCCTGCTGAGAAATCAGGGTTAACGTTTTGGGATCAGTGACCCTACCTCAGAACTGATGGTAGCTAGGAAAATATTGTTTTTTTATGTAGAAGATAGGGTTGGGGGGGAGGGGCAAGGTTAAGGAATAAATACATGAGGATAGAGTCCAAAGTGAGAGAGGTACAGTAGGACAGACAGAGGAGTAGATAAGAGTCAGGCTAGGAGGATGAATAGTTATTAATGAGTACTGTTCGTGGCTTACAATGGATTGTGTGTAATAGTAGATAACAAAGCCTGGGCGTGAGGTTTGGGGAAAGAACGTGGGAGAAACTCAAGCCCAAAAGTTGATGAATACAATATTGAGACCAGAAGCTGTAGATTTCCAAAGCAGAAAATGGGATGCTGTTCTTCCATCTTGTGCTGAGCTTCACTGCAGCACTGTAGCAAGCCTGAGACAGAGATGTTGGCCACAGAACAGGGTGGTGCGTTGAAGTGGCAGGCAACTAGAAGTTCAGGGTCTTTTTTGTAGACAGAACGTAGGTATTCTGTGAGGTGGTCACTCAGTCTATGCTTTGTTTCCCCAAGTTAGAGGAGACAACAATGTGAGCAGCAATTGCAATAGACTAGATTGGGTGAAGTTCAGGCAAAGCTCTGCTTGACCTGGAAGGTGTGTTTGGACCCTTGGATACCGAGGAGGGAGGAAGTGAATTGACAGATGTTACATCTTCTGCAGTTTCAGGGGAAAGTACCATTGGGCTGTGAGGAGGGGAGGGATAGTGGGAGTAAAGGAAGAGTAGATCAGGGTGCCTCAGAGGGAACAGACCTTGTAGAAGGCTGACAAGGGAGGGGAGGGGAATACATGTCTGGGTGGTGGTGGCATCCTGCTGGAGGTACCAAACTATTGATCCAGTGGATGCGGCTGCTGGTGGGATTGTGGGTGAGGACAAGGAGGAGTGTATTGTTGTTGTGGGAGGGAAGAGAGGGGGTGAGGGTCAAGGTATGGGAGATGGGTTGGACCCGGCTGAGGGCTCTATCAACTGCGGTGCTGGACAATGGAATAGAGTATCTACAGGATGCAGTGTGTGAGGATGCATAGTCGTGGTAACTGTAGGACTCAGTTGGTTGGTAATGGATATCAGTGGCCAGCTTATCCCTAGAAATGGGGACAGAGATGTCGAAGAAGGGAAAGGAAGAGTCAAATTGGATCAGGTGAAGGTGAGAGTGGGGTGGAAATTGGAGAAGAAATTGATAAACTTTTCCAATTCTTCTTCGTGTTCAAGAGGGAAGTTGCACTGATGATATCATCAATATACTGGAGAAAGAGTTATGGGTAGGGGCCAGAATAGGACTGAAACAAGGAATGTTGTTTCATACCCCACAACCCCCCACCCCGCCCAAAGGGACAGGAATAACTGGGACCCATGTGGGTACTTCTAACCTGAAGAAAGTGAGGAGTTAAAAGAGAAGTTCTTCAGGGCGAGGATGAGATTAGATTTAATTTAATTCCCCACAGTATGGAAACAGGCCCTTCAGCCAAACAGGTCCACACCCATCCTCCGAAGAGTAACCCACCCAGACCCATTCCCCTACCCTATATTTATCCCTGACTAATGCACCTAACACTATGGGCAATTTAACATGGCCAATTCAGCTGACCTGCACATCTTTGGACTGTGAGAGAAAACTGGACCACCTGGAGGAAACCCATACAGACATGGGGAGAATGTGCAAACTCCACACAGTCACTGAAGGCTGGAATCAAACCTGGGTCCCTGGTGCTATGAGGCAGCAATGCTAACCACTGAGTCACCTGCCACTCATGACCAGACGGAGAAGGGTGAGTGGTAGATTGGGACAGTTCAGGCCTTTGTTACTGGAAAAAGTGGAGAGCCCTGAGACCATTCTGAAGGGGACGGAGGTGTAAAGGGATTGCACATCCATGGTAAAGGGAAGGTGGCTGGATCCTCCAAGCTGGAAATTCTGAAACTGACATAAAGCATCAGAGGAATTGGGGATGTAAGTGGGAAGCAGATTCAGTTCTCAATTTTATTTCTGCTGAATAGCTCAAACTGACAGCAGGGCTGATACCATTCTCTTGAATGTGGTAAACATTTTATGTTAAATTCTCTGTGCTCACAAACCCAATACAACATTGCAGTCTGTTAGAATTAACCTTTCTAGACTCTCATGTATTGACATTTATTCTTATACCTTTTGATTAACTGATATCAACAAAATCAAACAGATTTTAATCCTTAATTTGAAAGGTATGTGATTGCTGATTCCTGATTTGAATATAAATAGTTCCACAGAATCCGATTAGGGTAGTTTGAACTCCTGCTTGGAGCCATGTTTAATATACAGCATATACTACTTAAATCATTCAAACAAGGTAAAGAACAGTTTAGGAATGCAATTATTTTGCAACTAGTGCACTGTCTAGTCACCAAGAATACAAGTGCTACAAAAATGTGTAACTGAATGTGAAATGCTATACTTGCTATGAGATAATTGGACGAATGGTTCTTTACTTTTCAATTCAGTGTCTACCCCAGTTCTTTACAAGTTTCTCCAGTTTCTTAATCAATTGTTACACAACTGATCTGCACAATTTTGCTTGCGTGTTTTAGAAGCAAATTGTTCTATTTATAAAACAAAGGGGGTTTGTAACAGAGAAGCATGCTATAGAGAGCAGGAACAAACTACATCCACAAGTAAAAATTTGCTTCACAATGAAACACAATAATTAGATTAGATTAGATTACTTACAGTGTGGAAACAGGCCCTTCGGCCCAACAAGTCCACACCGACCCGCCGAAGCGCAACCCACTCATACCCCTACATTTACCCCTTACCTAACACTACGGGCAATTTAGCATGGCCAATTCACCTGACCCGCACATCTTTGGACTGTGGGAGGAAACCGGAGCACCCGGAGGAAACCCACGCAGACATGGGGAGAATGTGCAAACTCCACACAGTCAGTCGCCTGAGTCGGGAATTGAACCCGGGTCTCAGGCGCTGTGAGGCAGCAGTGCTAACCACTGTGCCACCGTGCCGCCCTAATGCACCTATAAATATAATCTACACAATAGAAAGTCTAACGTACATCCATAAGGTAGATATTTTAATTAGATACAGAATACATACAGAAGAAGTTACTTCTCTTTAAAAAAAGACCTAACTTACTTCTAAAGCACCCAGTCAAAAGTGTGGTGATCAGCACTGTTACAATTCATTAAGAAACTGGAGAAATTTGGAAACAATGAGGGTGGAGAGCTGAATTGCAAGGTAGAAAGCAAATTTTCCAATTATCTGACAACAATTACCGCATTTCACATTCAGTTTCACAGCCTTACATCACTTGAATTCTTAGTGACTGAACAAACCACCAGCCAGTAAACAAATTAACAAAACTGTTTGGCTCAAATTGGTCAAATATCATATGCCTAAAAGCTGTATTTGCATTGAATTGTCAAGTAAGAAAAGTTATCAATTGACGTGAAGTAATTGTAACAGATTTAATCAATCAAGCCTCACTATAATTTTCAAAGTCACCATTCCCAAACCAGTGTCTGCCATAAAAATAAATCAGAGCTGAAAATGTGTTGCTGGAAAAGCGCAGCAGGTCAGGCGGCATCCAAGGAGCAGGAAATTCAACGTTTCGGGCAGAAGCCCTTCTTCTTCCTGAAGAAGGGCTTATGCCCGAAACGTCGAATTTCCTGTTCATTGGATGCTGCCTGACCTGCTGCGCTTTTCCAGCAACACATTTTCAGCTCTGATCTCCAGCATCTGCAGACCTCACTTTCTCCATAAAAATAAATCAATCAAGTTCGTCACAAGATTTTATTCCAATCTTTTGTTTTTGGGAAACCTGGTCTATCAGAGTTATTGGAAAAGGCCAAAGGATTCTGGAGATTTATTGCCTGATTTATAAACAAAGGATAAATTAAGCATACAATTCAACAAGTTGAATCCACTTGTAAATAATAACTTTAGTAAGCCTAGAAGATTGAAAGCCTCCTTTAGCAAAAAGCAGCTAAGGATTCAAAAGTTTTCATCAGCTACAAAATCAATTTGAATGAATTAATTGTTTTGTTACTGAATCATACCAAATGATTTAGTTCTTGTTTGCAGGAGGGCAGGAGAGAAAGATTCTTTCCTAACTGAGAAGAGCTGAAGAAAGAAGCCTTTGATCATTTCATGTTCAGGAAGCCTTTTTAAATAAACCTTTTGAATGGACTTTGTGGTAAGCAATAAATGTCAGGAATTCTATCACTTTGTTTTCCTCATTTTCTACTAAATTCAGAATATTTGAACAAATATTAATAAATTACACAATGGTGTTGAAAACAAAGTATGATGGATCACAATAGGCTAGAATATACTGTTATTGGTATTAGCTAATAAAAACAAATATGACTTGATTTGGTTTGTTATTTTAACTCAAATACTAGCATTTTCTAGTTTAAAAGATGACATAATAACAGATTAATGCCACATAGACACATTAAACATTTATCCACCAGTAGTAATTTATACCATTCTTAGACTTGTGACAAATTATCATTTTATTGGAAAAGCTGTAATAATTGATTAACTTGAATTTTATTCTAACGGTAAAAAAATTCCATCCCATTTGGAAATGAATGCTCAAACAGGGTTTCCATATTGTTACAATCAATCAGTTGAGGGGAACCAGGCAAACAAATGAACAACCAAACATTTTCTTCAGACTCACACCAGCGATTTCCTGACAATAATCGTGCAATCTTTCCTATTGATGATTCCAGAGGAGTGAAGAATTCAGATATCATGCCCTTGTTCAAAAACAATTGCAAAGATAGACTGCTGTAGCAGTCAGTTTAACTTCAGTAGAGGGGAAGCATCTAACTACTATTTGGGTGAGAATTAATCATCACATGGGAAAACATGAGTTGATTCAGAAATAGAAAAAAAGAGAGGAAAATCACATCTAACTGACTTGCTGGAGTGTTTTGAAGAGGTAACAGAGATGATTGATGAAGGCAAGGCTGTTGATGTGATGTAGATGGAATTCCAAAAAACAGTGCTATACAACAGACTTGTGACAGACATTGTGGGTCATGAATTGTATGGATACAAAAATGAGTGAGGTTGGGAAACAGAGATTCATGGTTAATGGGAACTTTCGGGAACTAAATTAAAATCTTAGAGAGCTGGTGTAGGCATGATGGGCTGCATGACTTCTTTCTGCATCGTTATGATTCTGTGGACTTATTTGCCTCACTTTAAGAGACACTGTTAAAGCCAAAGTTGTCTTCCTTTATCTATGGAAATACAGTTGGCCATCAAGAAGTGGGATAGAGTCACAAGCCCAATTGTAGTCAGGCAACTGTGTTCCGTTGACTCAGAAAATACCTTCATGAGGAAACTTGATCTAAATTTTAAAATCTGCAAAAAAGGTTTTAAATCTCCAAATAATTAATTTAAGTGAAAAAAATTATATCAATTGATCTAATTGCCAAATGTTTGAATTGGCAATTTTGTTCACATGAAATACTGTTAAGGATTTTGTAGCTATTGCTTTAACCTTTTATTTTTTGAAAAAGGATGGTCATGCCATTCTTATGGAAGAACGTTAGTGAATAGTTTTTGGCATTTATGATAGAACATCAAGTGCAATTATATGGATAATACTGAAATACATCTTCAAAACAGTTGCAGATAACATCTGTGAAAATACTACTCTGCTTCTGTTCTCTGGAAAATCAGAAGAAATTGGCTGAACACCTTTTTAAGAAGGTAGTTCCACAAGAAAACTGAAAACCAAAGAATAAACATTGTAATACCATTCTTTAACCCTTTCAACAAGGTGATTGACAGAGTTTTTCTGAGGAGATTCCATTATAAAACAAATTGTCACTAGTTATACCTAACAACTTTCCGACTAGATGCTGAACAATTACCTTAGTTATTGTCAGCTGTGGCTTCATAATGTCTTTGAGCTTTTGAGTCAGTAGTGTGTGAATACAAGAATAGAGACGAACACAATCTGTTTGATTCAGAGATATTCAAATCAGACTTGATTTGCAGTCTCAAATGGACATAAAACATCCTGTGACACTTTTGAAAGATTAAAAGAGTTCTCCTGATGCCCAAGCCAATATTTATCCATCAATCAACATGACCAAAAACAGATTACTTTGACATTATCACATTGGAGATTGTTGTACACAATTAGATGATGCATTTTCTATATTAGTCATTGCATAGATTGGAAAATGACTCTACTTGTAAGGCACTTCATTAGTTGTAAATAGTTGGGAGCAACTTGAGTGGTTAAAGATGCAAAATTCAAAGACTGAATCTAATATGTTTCAGCTTTGTGGGTTTTTTTGGGAGGAATTCTGCTGTAAAACCTTAAAAGATTTCTCATCATCTCTTATCAAGTTCACTGCATAAGCTACCAGCCTTTGCTCCTATGCACCTGTCACATCCAGTTCTCGCCCCATCTCATGACTCACCATTCCCAGAACAACTCACTGGATATTCAACAAAACACCAGCACTGCTCCCCTTGAACCACCTGATGAAGGAGCAGTACTCTGAAAGCTAGTGCTTCCAATTAAACCTATTGGACTATAACCTGCTGTTCAGTGATTTTTAACTTTGTACACCTCAGTCCAACACCAGCATCTCCAAATCATTATCTCCAAAAGGCTGGTGTGCAGCCAGACAAATGTTAGCAATCTGCTCTTGCCTCTAACCTGTGGCATAATAGCACAGCAGTCACAAAACCTGTTCAGCTCGTGGCACTAATTTGATACGGCTGACACTCGCTCACACATACAAACCCACTCACTCATCCTCATTGTCATTTAACAAGCATACCATCCAGCTTCCTTGTCCTTACCTACATCCCATCTAAATGACTTCTTAAAGTCACCACTACTATCTTCCCAGTAGCTATTGCAGACCTGCATCTTATCATTGCCTAATGGGGAGGAGAATCATTTTACAGTCAAGCAAATCCAAACCTGAGATTTTATTGATAGCCAACAAAAGGGAACACAAAATAAACAAATAAAAATTGCAACTCACACCTAAAACTCCAATATTACCATTCAACAACTGCCTTCTGCTTGAAAACATGGTGTCTTCTAGACTTGCTGGAACCAGTTACACATGTACTGACATCCTTAGTAGCTAATTGGAGCTATCTGGTTAAACACAATGCTTTTCCCAGGGGCTGCTCCATTTGTTGGAATCCTTTTAATCCAGGTCCAACCTACAACTAGCCTCCAAGCCTGGCCTTACAAACAGACAAAGCTTGTTTGGGTCTGTTCTATTTTTGTTTTACAACCAGCTATCCCAAGGTCCAGCAGCCATTTCCAGCTTATAATTCAAAATTGGTAAAAGAATAAAAATAATATAAACTCAGTGAATGTTTTAACACAAGCAAGAAATGTGCCTCTCCACTTGGCAATGAGATGCACCTGATGTTGAGTTAGGTCTTGTTGGATTTCTCATCTAATTCTGCTAGAATTCACTCCATCGACCTGGTCACTCTGAACTCCCAAACCAGTCTTTCTGAGTCTTTGATTTCTGCCTTTTGTGCTAAGATGCACATTAGTACATGGCTTTGCTTGGGGCCTATATACAGGGATCCTTGTTGAAATGAAGACTCCATTACTGAGCCCTCGACAAACATCATCTGTCAAGCAGGCGACGTGACTTCCTTCATTCTTGAGTAGTATGTAAGCATTCTATAGTATTTTTCTTCATGGTATTTCCATTTTACTAAATGGGGAAAAAGTAGTTGTACCTGGGTCCCAAATGCCTTGTTGTCAAGGGCCATAAAAAAAATTGATTCTACTCATAGAGACATCCAGCGGCAACCAAACCAGTCTTGACAAAACAGTAACACATTTGATTATCTCGTGCCTATGGGACCAGGAGGGTGTCAACTGATCAAATATTCCAACATAATCAATGCAAAAAACAACACATAAACGTAATGCAGAGAAGGTGTACACATCATTGTTAAACTTTATTTACAGTATAAAATGACTCAAATAATAACACAACTTTGCCTTAAATAAAACTTATTGGTAGAGAGCCTTTTCACTCGCAACCCCAACTTACCTACTCAGACATCACGGAGATCTTAATGATACAGTAAACTGCCAATATTTCAGCTGTGAAATTTTTGCCAGTTTTTCAAGAGTTCTGGTACATAAGGTGCTGGTTAAAGTAAAGTTGTACTTGAATGATAAATAAATCTTATTTTGTTCAACAATAAATAATAACAATTTATTTTAAATTTGTTCATATCTTGATAATACTTCAAACTTCATTAATAATGATGTTAGACCTACTGGCAATTGATGGGTTATAATTGGATGGGTTATAAGTGGTTGGATTTGAAACAGAATTTGAATAGATGTTACTTGACTTAGAGAGTTTTAAGAGATATTACTAAATCAATGACATGTCAGGATTCATTGCCTGTGAAATTCAATAAAGCCCAAAAACTGGCCTGGGAATTGTAATGCACAATTAACCCAGGCCTGTGGATAACAATACAGGCAACAGGCAAACTTAGTGACGTTTGCTTGTCACAGTGATTGCAGTGTATAGTCAGAACGAAGCACATTGAGTTGCTGTACAATTAAATATGCAATGCAGATCCATGAAAGTCTAGAACCACTTAAAAAAAAATAGCCTGCACTGTACTTAAAGCCAACCTGCACATCTGAAGGAGGGTGTAACCTGGTCACTGTAGAAGGGTGTCCAAGTCGAAGAACACTGAAAAATAATGCCCATGGCAAAGAATATGCTCCTACTTTCCATAATTCAAAACGAGACATGTTGGTAGAGGAGGTGAGGAGGAGTAGAGACATTCTGTATCCATTTAGAACTAGGAGCCTTCAACATATTTATTTTGATGGCAGTGGACTAGTCAGCATTGTCGATACTGACAGTGTAATGATTGTGATCTTGATGCAATGTTGTCGAATAGTCAATGACCTAACGCAAGTGAACACGGTAATTGAATGTATTCCCAAATGCTAGATCCATACAAATGAGTCACGAGGCTCTCACTGTGCCATTCTCTATCACCACCCCCATCTCTCATTTCACTTACCAACAGTCTCGATTAACCATGACTCACTCTCACACAGTTCGTATTGCGGAAAGACTCACACCCATGTTACATGTTTTGTGCATGCTGCCAGTTATTTATCCAGCACAGTCTGATCAACCAAAGACATTGCACTATGGTCGCTGATACAGTTGTCTCTCTTTTAATACAAGGTGTCACATAATTTTAGGCAGTGTGCACCCAATCAGGAGAAGACAGGAAATAGATGTGTATTTTCACCCTGATGGAAGAAACCGTGCTCACCATCACTGAAGTGACCAGAACTGAAACTAAAGTTAACAATAGTGTTGAAAACATTTGTAGCATCAACTTACACTGCATCGTCTTCTGATTTATATGCGATAGATGGTCCAAACATTTTTGCTGTCTCCCCTCTACTCAACTCAAGCCTGCTGTTTTACCTTTCTCCTTCCAGATATCCAAAAAAGTGAAAGCTAGCTAGGCAGCAGCAGAGATGAGGGGAGTACCAAAGAAAGAAGGGACACCCACGTGCATCAGTGTGGATCCTAACACTGCATGTACCTCAGAGGCAGGATCTGCATTGGGTGAGAGGGTATGAGTGACCTACAGCCAGAAAAGTTGGAAAGGGTAAAATGGTGCCAGTTTACCAGAGGGCAAGGATATGAATTCGGCTGCGGGAGATGAAGAAAAGGACTTCAATTAGGTAACATACAGAGAAAGGTTGATGGAATGCACATAAAAAGCTTAATATTGGCCAGAATTCTAAAAAACAACACCAGCATTCACTGGCAAGGAGGAAGGAAGAACCTGACACCAATGTTTGCACATAGTTTTGTGCTGAATCTGGAGCCCTATTCTTTTCAGTCTGGAAATGCTGGCTCAGTAATTAACGCATAAGTCTAGTACTAATGATAATGCAGAGTCTGATGATCGGTTTCTCTCTTTACATTGCAGCTAATACAATCATTGCCCAATATCTGAATGCTGAAGTGACAGCTCAGCCTGAGGTGGCACGATGATTAGCACTCCTGCCCCACAGCACCAGGGACCTAGTTCACATCCACCCTCGGGCAATGTCTGTGTGGAGTTTGCACACTCTTACCTGTGTCTGTGTGGGTTCCCTGTGGGCACAGTCCAAAGATATACAGCATCCAAAGAACAGGAAAATCAACATTTCGGGCATTTCGACGTTTCGACGATTTTCTTGCTCCCCGGATGCTGCCTGAACTGCTGTGCTTTTCCAGCATCACTCTAGTCTAGACTCTGGTTTCCAGCATCTGCAGTCCTTGTTTTTACCATGCTAAACTGTACCATATTATCCAGGGATGTGTAGGTTAGCAGTGGGAAATGCAGGGTTACAAGGGTCACGGGGGGAGGGGTGGGGGTGCGGAATGCTCTTCTGAGGGTCAGTGTGGTCTGGATGGGGCAAATAGCCTGCTTCTGCACTGCAGGAATTTTATGATTCTCAGCCTGAACACATTATGACTGAGGATAACCAGAATCCATTGGGGCCTGCAGCAATTCATGATTGTGCTGTGCAACAGTTTTACTGAGGTGCCACTTCAGGAGATTGGCAGTGGTACTCTGAGACACAAGCTCACTGTTTTGTCTCAGTATTTATCCTGCCAACCTGCCAGTCGGTTAACCCAGCAGATGGCTACTACCCGTGCCAACATGGTACAGTCCCAAGACAAATCCACTCAAAGTCATCCTGCAAGGGCATCTACAATTCTCCCACTGAAAGTTAGTAGCTCTCCACTAGCCATCTTTTAGCCACTGGATAGATAACACTGTATGCACACAAAACCAGGTAAAAGCCTATGGAATATGTTACCAAGGAATACACAAAGGTGATTTCCCGGCTTCTGGTTCAGACATTGGATGAGTTGATTGATGAAGTTGTTCAGGTTATTTGGTGCGATCTTTCAATTTAGGGTTGTGGCCAAGAGGATGGTGTGTATTTCATTGACAAAGACAAGGTAAGGTGTGAGACAGTTGTTAAACCGGAATTCTGTTCTTTCCTTTTTGCAAATGGATGAGCTGACCATGGAAAGCCAAGGGAATGTGTCACTAGTCACATTTGATTAGTCAGGCACTTTTTGCCTTCTCCAGACCATACTCAATAACTTGAATGCTTGCATGGCCGTGCTTCAATATCTCTCTTCTCAGATATTTAGGGGTAATAAAGATGATTCCCTTGTTCCACTTAGTATGCAAAATGGCTACTTTCTTTTCAGGTTATGACACAGAAGTGACTTGAGTACGGCAAGCCACATTGTACATCCAAACCTTCTTGTTGTGCAATGGAAAGGGAGAAGATGTAAGAGGGAAATCAGGATGTGTGAGAATTGTTGTACTGAGTGGAGGTGAATGAGGAAATAACCATCAGAAATATCATACACAGAAGCTAGCAGGATCAAAAAATGTTCTGTGAGCCTGCTCCAAAGGAAGACCTGAACATATGCTTAAAATGGAAAGAGAGGTGGTATAAGCTTGGAGAAAATGAGGACTGCAGATGCTGGAGATCAGAGTCGAGAGTGTGGTGCTGGAAAAGCACAGCAGGTCAGACAGCATCTGAGGAGCAGGAAAATCAATGTCTCAGGCATAAGCCTGCCCATCAATTATCCTGTCTCCTCCTGCACAATTGTTTGCGAAATTCCTTCTAGAAAGGACTGTGCTTCAGGATGATGAGGTTGTGAAGGATGCGTATGTATAATGACTACTTCAGGACACTTTCAAGACTTTGGAAGCTCTGCTAAAGGAACTGAATGCAACATGCCTCCTGTTAACTGTACAGGTTCGATTCCAGCCTCGGGCGACTGTCTGTGTGGAGTTTGCACATTCTCCCCGTGTCTGCGTGGGTTTCCTCCGGGTGCTCTGGTTTCCTCCCACAATCCAAAAATGTGCAGGTTAGGTGAATTGGCCATGCTAAATTGAACATAGTGCTAGGTGCATTAGTCAGAGGGAAATGGGTCTGGGTGGGTTACCCTTCGGAGGGTCAGTGTGGACTTGTTGGGCCGAAGGGAATCTAATCTAATCATAACGCTTTACGCAACTTACTTTGAGGTATCAGGTTTGCCTGCAATACATGACAGATACAGTGAAAGGAAGGTTTAGGTCAAAGTGGTGAAATTGTTCCCTGAAGAGCTTGGATAGATATGGGCCTCTCCTGAAATTTCTCCTCCTCTCAGAGGGTGGCATGGTGTCTCAGTGGTTAGCACTGCTGCCTCACAGCGTCAGGTTTGATTCCAGCCTTGGGTAGAGTTTGCACATCCCCCCCCCGGGTCTATTTGGGTTTCCTCCAGGTATTCTGGTTTACTCCCATGATCCAAAGATGTGCAGGTTAGGTGAACTGGCCATGCTAAATTGGCCATAGTGTCCAGGGATGTGTTAGTTAGGTGGATTAGCCATGGGAAAGGCAAGGTTTTAGAGAAGAGGCTGTGTCTGAGTGGGATGTTCTTGAGAGGGTCGGTGTGGACCTGATTCCATACTGTAGCGATTCAATATTTCTCCTCCTATTTCAAGGAGCTTGTCCTTCTTTGCTCATTCTTCCTGTCATGCTACAGGTAGAATGTTTAGCACAGTGCACATTACTAGGAACATGTGGTCTGAGCAGGACCATTGTAGTGAGCATCAAAACCTTCACTATGTGACATACAACTCTCCACAAGCATCACCAACATAACAGTGAAAATGATCAAACATTTACTCGTGAAAAGATAGCCAAGAGAAACCAATCAGCAACTAACCTGTAAATGGTCAGTGATCCCTTTTTGGACATAGAGAGGAGAACAAGGGCTCTCATGAAGAGTGGTAATGTCCCTTCCTCTGAGTCAGAATGTTGAGGTGTCGGTGTTTAACTGGGTTGGACAAGGTCAGAAGTCATATGTCACCAGGTTATAGTTCAACAGGTTCGTTTGGGGCACTGCTCCTTCATCAGGTGAAGTGAGTCAGAAAGCCAGGATTCAAGTCCTACCTGCTCCAGGGACGTTTCATAACATCTCTGAAGTGATTGATTAAAAAAAAACCTAGATCACAGAGAAGTGGGTGTCCTTCTTGCTGCTATTCAGCTCTGTGACATGAAAACTGGGTTTTAGCTGGAGATTTGAGGTCCAAACTAGTACCATGCGAATTAAGTCATTATTACATGCAATTGAATTTGTTACTTTCTAAGATTGCAAGTAGCTTTGAAGACAGTTTATTAATAGCCAAAAAGGTAACACAAAACCTGTTCCTTAAACACTTGGCAGAACCCCTTAGGCAAAACAAATAGTGCCCGCCATCCCCATACACTGTTGCAATACAATGAGTTATTATAACTGCAAAACAATAACTCTTTAATTGACATTCCCATACATATGCTGATTGATGTCACATCTGTTGACTGTGTGTACTTCCAAAGTATTGTCCTACACAACCTGTTCAAACTTATGTGGCCTGGACTAGAACTGCGCATGCATGTCCTGCTGTAGCTACACACATAGCACCAAAAATACAGACACTATGTAAGCAAACCTTTCAGCCATGGACTTTCTAACAAGAAGAGTTGAGAACAAAGAATGAGTGACATTTCATTTTTTTTTACAAGTGTTATATTTAGGTCCTCTGCCACTTCCACGTGTTTCTTGTTCACAGATAATTAGTAGAACATATTTTATCATTCAGTTTGTGATATAGTTGAAAGCCTTTTGCCTAAGGCTCAGAACACTTTCAGAAATTATACACCGTTCTCAGTGCTTTTGTTTGCTTCACTGTGTAATTAGGTGACTGTCTTTCAACATACATTAAGGCTGGCATCACTGCAATATTTTGGTACCAAGGTGAGCTAGCAGAAAAATGTGCTTTTGTATTGGCTAGTAAAGAACTGGGGACTCAATATACCATCAATTACACTGAGCTGACAGGAGTTGCACTATCACTGACATGAATGGCTCATTCATTCCACCAGAGAACAAGGTTAAACATTGCAAACAAAGGAGCTCAACAGCATTGGATAAGGCATGGGAAAGCAAAGGAGAGAAGACAATGAAACAAAAACTACTTTCAACAATACTTTCACTTCAATCTAGATTAAATCCAGGGCTAGTTTAAGACATTTTTTTTGTCAGTAACGGTCTAATTTTAAGAAAACTAATCTGGAACAAATAAAGCAGGAACCTTTGTTCTGGCAGAAAGAACTGGATAAATATACCAATAGCGCCATCTGCTGTAAATCTAAGGAACTGCTTGAAAACATCCTGATGTCTCAAGTTTAATATATATCCGTTTCATGGTGTGACTTGATTTCCAAATCTGTTCTATGTCCAATTTGTTCATTTGAAGTTCTATCAATTTCAAATAGCCACAAAACTCTGGGTACAGCTTGACATGACTGGTGGTTGAATATGATTTTTAAAATGCATTCACAGGATGTATGTTGCTGGCAAGATAAGTATTTATTACCCATTATTTTCCTAGAGAATGTGTTTGTGAGCTGTCTGTTGAACTATTGCAGTCCAGTTGGTGCCAACAGGCCGAACAACGTCACTGTGAAGGAATTCCAGGATTTTGAATTAGTGATGCTAAAAGAGCAGGGATATATTTTGAAGTTGGGATGGTGCACCTGATGTGGCCCAGAATAGAACTATGCATGAATGTGCTGGATAGCATTTTGGTTTTTTAACTACACCCATAGGTGTACTAAGGACCAAAAATACAGGGGCTACACAAAAATACAGGGCTGCACAAAAATACAGATGCTGCACAAGCGAATGGCTTAGAGGTGAACTTGCAGGTTTTCCACATATCTGTTGTCCTTGTACTTTTAAATGGTAGAGTTTCCGAGTTTGGAAGGCGCTACCTAAGGCACCTTAGTGAGTTAGCCCATAATACCATAAGACATAGGTGCAGATATTAGACCTTTCTGCCCATTGAGTCTGCTCTGTTTTTCAATCAAGGCTGGTACGTTTCTCAATCCCATTCTTTCAGTTTCTCCCCATAACCCTTGATCCCCTTGATATGCAATATCTATCTCAGTCCAAGTCTCTCCTACCAATGGAAACATCTTCTCAACACCCACTCTAAACAGACCATTCGGTATTCTGTATGTTTCAATTAGATCCCGCTGTATTCTTCTAAACTCCATTGAATATAAACCCAGAGTCCTCAAACGTTCCTCATATGTTAAGCTCTTCATTCCTGGGACCATTCTTGTGAACCTCTTCTGAACATGCTCCAGGGCCAGTGTATTTCTCCTGAGATATAGGACCAAACACTATGCACAATACTCCAAGTGTGGCCTGACCAGACCCTTACAGAGCCGCAGAAGTACATCCCTGCATATTCAAGTCCTCTCAAAATAAATGCCATCAATGCATTTGCCTTCCTAACTACTGACTCAACCTGCATGTTCACCTTGCAAGAATCTTGGACTGGAGCTCTCAAGTCTCTTTGCACTTCAGACTTCTGAATTTTCTCCCCATTTAGAAAATAATCCATGCCTTTATTCTTCCTTCCAAAGTGTATGACCTCACACTTTCCCATGGTGTACTTCATCTGCCACTTCTTTGCCCACTCCCCTCACCTGTCCAAATCCTACTGCAGCTTCCCCACCTCTTCAATGCTACCTGTCCCTCTAACTATCTTTGTATCATCTGCAAATGTAGCCAGAATGCCCTCAATTCCTTCATCAGGCTCATTAATGTATCAAATGAAAAATTGTGGTCCCAACACTGACCCTTGCGGAACACCACTTGTCACTGGCTGCCATCCTGACAAAGAACCTTTTATCCCCACTCTCTGCTTTCTGCCAGAAAGCCAAGCTTCTTTCATTTGAGCAGCTTGCCTCTAAGACTGTGGGCCTTTATGTTTCTCAGTAGTGTAATGTGTGGCACATTGTCAAAGGCCTTCTTGAAGTCCAGGTAGATAACATCAATTGGCTCTCATTGGTGTAACCTGCTCCTTACTTTCTCAAACAATTTGAGTAAATTTGTCAGGCGTGAAACCATGCTGCCTTTGCCCTATTTTACCATAAAATTCCAAGTATTCAGAAATCTCATCCTTCACAATGGATTCCAGAATCTTACCCACAACTGAGGTTAGGCTAATCAGTCTGTAATTTTCTGTCTTTTGCCTTACTCCCTTCTTAAGCAGGAGTGTCACGTTAATGATTTTCCAGTCCTCTGGGACCCTCTCGATTCTAGTGATTACTGAAAGATCACCACAAACTCCTCAACTATCACTTCAACTATCTCCTTTAGAACTCTAGGGTATAGTCCATCTGGTCCAGGTGATTTATCCACCTTTAGGCCTCTCAGTTTTTCTAGCACTTTCTCCTTGGTTATGGCCACTACACTCAGCTCTGCCCCTTACTTTCTTGAGTTTTTGGGATATTATTCATGTCTTCTACCATGAAGACTAACACAAAGTAGTCAGTTCTTCAGTCATTTCCTCATTCTCCAATAATATCTCCCCAGCATCACTTTCCAGTAGTCCAATGTTCACTTTCACCTCTCTTTTGCCCTTTATATATCTAAAGAAACTCTTACAGTCTTCCTTTATATTGCTGGCTAGCTCACCCTCATATTTAATCTTATCCCTCCCTATTTCTTTATTTTTTTTTAGATTAGATTAGTTACATTGTGGAAACAGGCCCTTCGGCCCAACAAGTCCACACCGACCCACCAAAGCGCAACCCACCCATACCCCTACACTTACGCCCCACCTAACACTACGGGCAATTTAGCATGGCCAATTCACCTAACCTGCACATCTTTGGACTGTGGGAGGAAACCGGAGCACCCGGAGGAAACCCACGCAGACACGGGGAGAACGTGCAAACTCCACACAGTCAGTCGCCTGAGTTGGGAATTGAACCCGGGTCTCAGGCACTGTGAGGCAGCAGTGCTAACCACTGTGCCATTTATTGCCCTCTGTTGGTTTTTGTAAGGTACCCAACCTTCAGGTTTCCCACTGCCCTTTGTCAAATTGCATGTTTCTCTTCTGTTTTATGCCATCTCTGACTTCCCCAGTCAGCCATAGTTGCCTCATCCTCCCTCTACCATGCTTCTTTTTCTCCTGAATTGCTCCCAGAAGCTCCTGCCATTGCTGTTCCACCATCTTTCCTGCTCAGCTCCTCTCCCAGTCAATTCTACCCAGCTCTCTCCTCACGACTCTGTAGTTGCCTTTATTCAGCTGTAATACTGTTACCTCTGATTCTATCTTCTCTCTCTCTCTCTCTCTCTCTCTTTCTCTCTCTCTCAAATTGCACAGTAAATTCAATCATATTATGATCACTGCCTCCTAAGGGTTCCTTCACCTTAAGCTTCCTTATCAAGTCTACCTCCTCGCACAACACAAAACCCAGTATTGCCTGCTCCCTGGTGGGCTCCACCATAAGCTGCTCCAAAATTCCATCCCATAGACATTCCACAAATTCCTTTCCTTGTGAACCCTTACCAACCTGATTTTCCCAGTCCACTTGTATATTGGACTTCCCCATGATCATTGTACCTTTGTCTTTCCCACATATCTTTTCTATCTCCTGTTTGCACTGCTTCACGGTGGTGATGGGCGGCACGGTGGCACAGTGGTTAGCACTGCTGCCTCACAGCGCCTGTAGACCCGGGTTCAATTCCCGACTCAGGCGACTGACTGTGTGGAGTTTGCACGTTCTCCCCGTGTCTGCGTGGGTTTCCTCCGGGTGCTCCGGTTTCCTCCCACAGTCACAAAGATGTGCGGGTCAGGTGAATTGGCCAAGCTAAATTGCCCGTAGCGTTAGGTAAGGGGTAAATGTATGGGTGGGTTGCGCTTCGGCGGGTCGGTGTGGACTTGTTGGACCGAAGGGCCTGTTTCCACACTGTAAGTCTAATCTAAAAAAAATCTTGTAGATGGCACACATAACTATAACTGTTCATCAATGGTAGAAGGAGCGAATCTTGAATGTGGTATCAATCAAGTGAGCCACTTCATCCTGGATGGTGTTCAGCTTCCATCATACTCCTGACTTCTTAGATGATTGGGAAGTTTTGGAGATGAGTTGAATTCTGCAGATTTGCCAGCTTCTGACCTCCTTTTGTAGCCACAGTATTTGCAAGTTCAATGTAGTTTCTTTCAATACTCTTGCCCAGGATTTTGATTATAGGATAATTGATGATGGTGATGCCATTTAATGTCATGGGGCAATTGCCAGTTATCATTCCAAACATGAAAACTGTTCAGGTCTTGCTGCCTTTGTATACACAGAGATTATTTCACTATCTGGGGCATGAGAAAAGCTGCTGAACATTGTGTAAACATCAGTGTACATCCCCACCCCTGGCTTAATACATTCATAGAGCTAGAGAGTCAGACAGCGTGGAAACAGACCCTTCAATCCAGCTCGCCCATGCTGACCAGATTTCCGAAATGTTCCTCTCTCATCTTAAATATATGCCCTCTGGTTTTGGACTGTCCTATCCTGAGGAAAAGACCTTGGCTATTCACCTTATCCGTGCCTCTCATGATTCTATAAGCCTCAATAAGGTCACCTCTCATCTTCCTCCACTCCAGGAAAAATGTCCCAAGCTTTCCAGCTTTACTTTGTAACTCAAACCCTCCAGTCTCAGCAACATCCTTGTCTGCACCTTTCCAGTTTAATAATATCCTTCCTCTAGCAGGACAACCAGAAATGTACATTGAACTCCAAATGTGGCCTTACCAGTGTCTTGTGCAGATGTCCCAACTCCTGTACTCAATGTTTTGACTAATTAAGGCAATTGTGTCAAATGCCTTCTTCGCCACCCTGTCTACCTGTGACATCACTTCCAAGGAAGTGACAACACTCCGCAGGGCCTTAATATTAACTGTCTAAGTCCTACACTGGATTGTCTTACCAAAATGCAATACCTCACATTAAACTCCATCCACCACTGCTCAGCCTATTGACACAGCCAACAAGATTCCATTATACTCTCGACTTTCTTCACTATCCACTATACCAACTAGTTTGGTGTCTTCCACAAGTGTACTAACCTTGCCTCCTACATTTTCATCCAAGTCATTCATTTAAATGATAAACACTGTGGACCCAGCACCAATTGTTGTGGCACAGACACCAAAACACCCATCCGCCACCACACTACGTCTCCTACTGTCAAGCCATTATTGTCTCCAGTTGGCTAGCTCTCCCTGGATTACATGTGATCTAACCTTGCTAACCAGCCTACCATAAAGGAGTTTGTGAAAGGCCTTGTTAAAGTCCATGTAGATGTTGTCAACTGCTCTGCCTTCATTTATCTTTTGGTCACCTCTTCAAAATACTCAAGTTTGTGAGACATGATTTCTCATGCACAAAGCCATGCTGACTAACCCCAATTAGCCCTTGTCTTTCCAAATGCATGTAAACTCTGTCTCTCAGAATTCCCTCCAATGATTCGCCACCACTGACGTCAGGATCACTGGTGTGTAGTTCCCTGGCTTTTTCTTGCAGCCTTTCTTAAATAAAGGCACAACATTAGCCACTCTCCAGTCTTCTGGCACCTCAACCATGGATGTTAATGATACAAATACAGATTATCCGAAGGACACGGGCGGGGAGTATTTCATCCGGTTAATCAAATTCCGGATAATCAAATGCCAGATAACATTGTTTAGACAAGTATTGGAACCTAGCGATCTTGCAGGATAATCTGATATTCAGATAATTGAATGCCAGACAATCAAGGTTCCTCTGTATCCTTGCTAGGGGCCCCGCAATTTGTTTCCTAGTTTCCCACAATGTCTTGGGATGCACTTGATAGGTCCCAGGGATTTATCTACCTTTATGCATTTTGAGACCTCCAGCTCCTCCTCTACTGAAATATGAACTCTTTTCAAAATGTGACTATTTATTTCTCCAAGTTCCCTAGCTTCCATGTCTTTATGTAAATGCTGATGGAAATATTCATTTAATATCTTACTCATCTCCTGTGGTTCCATACATACACAGTTTTTAAGGAGCCCTATTCTCTCCCATGTTACTCCTTTGTCCTTAATATACTTATCTGCCAAAGCTATCTCATGTCTCATTTCACCCACATAGAACATAGAATATAGAAAATTACAGCGCAGTACAGGCCCTTTGGCCCTCGATGTTGCGCTGATCCTAACCTACACTAGCCCACTATCGTCCATATGTCTATCCAATGCCCATTTAAATGCCCATAAAGAGGGAGAGTCCACCACTGCTACTGGCAGGGCATTCCATGAACTCGCGACTCGCGGAGTAAAGAATCTACCCCTAACATATCATGTCCTATACCTATCATCCCTTAATTTAAAGCTATGCCCCCTCATAATAGTTGACTCCATGAGTGGAAAATCAGCAAAAATATGTATGTGCAAGTACAATTTCAAACAAAATTATAATGAATTCCAGTAGCTTCAATCAGCAGGAGCTGCAGTATGCTAGAATTTTTGACTATACAGGGCCTATCCAGGTAGTTGGCCAAGGTCATTCACAGCATTATCAAGACTAGAGGTGAGCAACAATGGATTGGGCTCCCCACTTCCCCAGATCCTTTAAATCCATATATTGCTATCAGGTTTCCAGCATTTTCTGAAAAGTCCTGCTCCAAGTAGGCTTTAACTAAAATCTGAAAGTGGCAACAAGTTTGGAAAATATTTTCTCTTCCCTCACTCACCCACCCCACAGCAGGAAAACCACTTTTTCCGATTTATAAAAATAAAACAGTAGGTAGAAAATTGCCCCACAAAGGGTAATTATACATCCAAACAGTTTGCTCACCTTGACTCAGGACAAGTCTGGTACAGGGAACAGAAAATGATGAAATAATGATCTATGCCAAATCCTCATTTCTCATAATGTCAACTATACAGAACTAAATTGTACCCACATTATAGGAATTCGACCACTTCTCAACACACCATTCATATTTTCCTTCCTCCAGACCTCCTCTTAAGTGTACTTATAATCCTTAAGGAATTCACCTGATCTCAACTGACTATACTTGATTTTTGCCTCCTTCTTTTTCTTGACCAGAGCCTCAGTATCTCTAGTCATCGAGTATTCTTTACAGCCTTCCCACTAATAGGTAAATACTGCCTCTGAACTCTCATTTTCTCACTTTTTAAAGCCTCCCACTTGACAGTCATTCCCTTACCTGTGAACAGCTTCCTCCAATCAATTGAAAGTTCTTGTCTAATGCCATTAAAATCGGCCATGCTCCAATTCAGTACTTTAGGTTTTAGACAAGACCTATACTTTTCTATAACTATTTAAAAACTAATGGAATTATGGTTGCTGGTCCCAAAGTGCACCCCAATTAATACCTCAGGCATTTGTCCTTTCTTATTTCCCAAGAGAAGTTCAAGTTTTGTTCTCTGTCTAGTAGATACATCTACATACTGATGAAGCAAGTTTTATTGAACACAAAATTCCTCCCCATCCAAGCTCTTCATACTATGGCAGTCCCAGTGTATGTTTGGAAAGTTAAAATTCCCTACAGCCACAACCCTGTTATCCTGCTGACTGGAGAGTCTACAGTACAATCCCATCAAAATGATAACCCCCTTCTTATTTCTCAGTTCCATCCCTAACGCTTCACTGGACGATCTCCCAGGAATATCATCTCTGAGCACTGTTGTAATGTTATCCCTTATCAAAAACATCATTTTCCATCCTCTCATGCCTCCCTTTCTATCCATCCTATAGTATCAGTACCTCGTAACATTGAGTTGCCAGTCCTGCCTACCCCGAGCCATGTTTCTGAAATAGCTATGATATCACGGTCCCATGTTTCCATCTATGCCCTGAGTTCACCTGCCTTACTCTCAGGCTTCTTGCATTGAAATAAATGCAGTTTAATTTTTCAGTGTTATCTCATTCTCTGCCATGCTCTTGCCTGTCATGTGTATTTAACTTGTTCCCTTTAACTTCTGTACCAGCCTCAATCTTCTCTCTTTTCTCACTACTGCTTATGGTGCCAATCCCTCGGGACCTTCCAGCCACATGGTGTCAACTTCAACTTCATCAGTTTCCAACTCTCCCTTCCTCCTCACCTCAGCACAGATCCAACCCTCCAACTTGGCACTGCCCTCTTGATCTGATGTACCTGTCCACTCCTTCTCACTGATCCTCTCCACCCTCCCCACCGATCTATCACTATCACCCTCACACCTACATTCACCTAACACCTTCCCAGCTACTCTCCCCCCAACCCCATCCCCTCATTCCCCTACCCCCACCCAATTTATCTCTCAGACCCTTCCCCTCCACATTATTGATGAAGGACTTATGCACAAAATGTTGACTCTCCTGCTCCTCGAATGTTGCCTGACCTGCTGTGCTTTTCCAATGCTACACTTTTCAACTCTGACTCTTCAGCATCTGCAGTCCTCACTTTCTCCTAGAAGACAGAGAGTGGTGGGAGAAAGTTGATCTTTGGACTGGAGATCTGTGACCCAGCAATGTTCCACAGGGTCCTCTTTTTGTTTGTCATTTATATAAATGATTTAGATGAGACGTTTGGAAGGCATGATTAATAAGTTTGCAGATTACATCAAATTGGTGATATAGTCAACAGGGAAGAAGATTATCTAAGATTACAAAGGCATCTTGATCAAATTGGTCACTGTGCTGTAAAATGGTAGGTGGAGTTCATTTTGGATAAATGTGAGGGGTTTCATTTTGCTGTAACTAATAGGGTCAGTACTTATACAATTAATGGTTAGGACCATGGTTAATGTCGCAGAACAGAGGGAGCCAGTTGTTCATATGCATAATTCTTGAAAGTTTGCATCACAAATAGACAGGGCAGTTAAAAAGGCATTTGGCACACTTGCCTTCATTGCTCAGTCCTTTGAGTATAGGAGTTGGGAAGTCACATTGTACAAGACATTGGTGAGGCATCTTCTGGAATACTGCATCCAGTTCTGGTTGCCCAGTTATAGGAAAGATATTATCAAGCTGGAGAGGGTTCAGGAGAGATTTGCCAGGACGTTGCTGGGTATGGAAGGTTTGAGTTATAAACAAAGGCTGAATAGGGTGGGACGTTTTCACTGGAACATAGGAGGTTGAGAGGTTACATTATAGAGGTTTGTAAAATCATGAGAGTTGTATGTAGTGTTAATGGGAGCTGAAAATGTGTTGCTGGAAAAGCGCAACAGGTCAGGCAGCATCCAAGGAACAGGAAATTCGATGCTTCGGGCCAGAGCCCTTCATCAGGAATGAGGAGAGTGTACCAGGCAGGCTAAAATAAAAGGTAGGGAGGAGGGACTTGGGAGAGGGGCGATGGAGATGTGATAGGTGGAAGGAGGTCAAGGTGAGGGTGATAGGCTGGAGTGGGGTGGGGGCGGAGAGGTCAGGAAGAAGATTGCAGGTTAGGAAGGCGGTGCTGAGTTCGAGGGATTTGACTGAGACAAGGTGGGGGGAGGGGAAATGAGGAAACTGGAGAAATCTGAGTTCATCCCTTGTGGTTGGGTTCCCAGGCGGAAGATGAGGCGCCCTTCCTCCAACCGTCGTGTTGTTGTGGTCTGGTGATGGAGGAGTCCAAGGACATGCATTTCCTTGGTGGAGTGGGAGGGGGAGTTGAAGTGTTGAGCCACGGGGTGGTTGGGTTGGTTGGTCAGGGTGTCCCAGAGGTGTTCTCTGAAACGTTCCGCAAGTAGGCGGCTTGTCTCCCCAATATAGAGGAGGCCACATCGGGTGCAGCGGATACAATAGGTGATGTGTGTGGAGGTGCAGGAGAATTTGTGGTGGATATGGAAAGATCCCTTGGGGCCTTGGAGAGAAGTAAGGGAGGAGGTGTGGGCGCAAGTTTTGCATTTCTTGAGGTTGCAGGGAAAGGTGCCGGGAGTGGAGGTTGGGTTGGTGGGGGGTGTGGACCTGACGAGGGAGTCACGGAGGGAGTGGTCTTTTCGGAACGCTGATAGGGGAGGGGAGGGAAATATATCCCTGGTGGTGGGGTCCGTTTGGAGGTGGCGGAAATGACGGTGGATGATACACTGTATCTGGAGGTTGGTGGGGTGGTAGGTGAGAACCAGTGGGGTTCTGTCCTGGTGGCGGTTGGAGGGGCGGGGGACCGGGAAGTGGAGGAGATGCAGTGGAGGGCATCGTCGACATGATCGATGTCCCACCAGCATCTGCAGACGTCACTTTCTCCTCGAAGTGCTAATGGGAGGTGTCTTTCCCTAGGATGGGGAGTTTCAAGACTAGGGGGGACATATTTTTTAAGGTGAGAAAGGGAAGATTTAAAAAGATTTAAAAGGACAACGTTTTTACACAGAGGATGATTTGCATTTGGAAATGAACCTCCTGAGGAAGTGATGTGTGCGGGGACAGTTATGTTTAAAAGACACTTAGATGTGTACATGATTCAAGAGACTTAGAGGCATATGGGACAGGAGAAAGCAGATGGAACTAGTTTAGTTTGGGATTATGTTCAGTATGGACTGTTTGGGTCGAAGGGTCTGTTTCCATGCTTTACCACTCCTTGACTTGAAAGGGTTCGGAAAAGATTTACAAGGATGTTGCCGGGGTTGGAGGACTTGAGCTACAGGGAGAGGCTAAATAGGTTGGTGCTGTTTTCCCTGGAGCATCGGAGGCTGAAGGGTGACCTTATAGAGGTTTATAAAATCATGAGGGACATGGATAGGGTAAGTAGCCAAGGTCTTTCCTTTGGGTGGGGAGTTCAAAACTAGAGGGTATAGGTTTATGGTGACAGAGGTAAGTGACAACCTTTTCATGCAGAGAGTGATGCATGTATGGAATGAGCTGCCAGAGGAAGTAGTGGAGGCTGGTGCAATTACAGCATTTAAAAGGCATCTGGATGGATCTGGGCCAAGTGCTGGCAAATGAGACTAGATTTGGTTAGGATATCTGGTCGGCATGGACGGGTTGGAGTGAAGGGTCTGATTCCGTGCTGTACATCTCTCTAATTCTATGACTCCATTAGAGATTCCAATGATCCAAAAATGTTAATTCCTACCCCCTGCACCAGCTCCTCAGTCTTCACCTGCCATATCCTCCAATTCCTACTCTCACTAGCACATGGCACCGGGTGTAATCCAGAGATTACTACCCCTGAGGTTCTGCTTTTTAACTTCCTGTCTAACCCCATATACTTACTCTGCAGGATCTCATCCCTTTTATTACCTATGTCATTGGGCCCAGAGTGTACAAAGATCTCTGGCTGCTGCTCTTCTTTTGAGAAATTGCTGCAACTGCTCCGAATGTCCTTGATCCTGGCACCAGGATGATGAAGGGTATGGCATTGAAGAAGCAGCTGAAGAAGGCTGAGGCTAGGACACTATCCCGAGGAACTCCTAGAGAGATGTTTTGTGACTAAGATGATTGATCTGAAATAACCACAACTATCTTCCTTTGTGTTAGTTATGACTGCACTCAGTGAACAGTTTCCCATTTGTTCACATTAACTCCAGTTTTGTTAGGGCTCCTTGAAGCCATATTCTGTCCAAAGCTGCCTTCATTTCAAGAACAATGACCCTCATTTGCCCTCTTGAGTTCAGTTCTTGTATATATGTTTGGACTGGGCCAGTAATAAAGTGGCCTGGGCAAAACCCAAACTGGGTGTCACTGAGCAGGTTATTGCTGGGTATGTGCTGCTTGCTGACACTGTTGATGATACCTTCCTTCACTTTGCTGATAATCGCGAGTTGACTGATGTGATGGTAATTGGTGGGGTTGATCTTTGTATGGGCTGACTTAGCTGGTGAAATTTAATATTGCCATGTAGCTTCCAGTGTTGTTTCTATAGTCACAGAGTCAAAGAATTGATATGGTGCAAAAGGAAGCCATTCAGCCCATCATGCTCATGCCATTCCTCAAATGTCCTACACAAACTCCAAATCATTGAAATCCTCACGGCCCACAGCCTATGTCATTTGAAATCCTATTCCTCAAATCAATGTAACATTAGCAACCTTCATCCACTCAGTGACTTCAAAATTATCATCCTTGTTTACGCATCCCCCGTAGCCTTATTCCATCCTCCCTCCAAAGCTCTTTTTGCATCCCATCTTTTGATTGGCCTTAATCAGCCACAGAATTAGCTGTAGAAACTCAGCACGTCTGGCAGCATCTGTAGAGAGAAAACAGTGATTTTTTTGTTCTGAAAAAGAATCTTTGGATTCAAAAGGCTAACTCTGTTTTATATATTTTATGTCTTCCTTTCACTACTAACAGCAGAGGCAGTTACATAACCTTATAAGATCACATTTCTTTTTACCGTCAAAACTTTCCTCTAAAGTTACAACTTCAATTGAATCCCCAAACCCTTTTGCCTAGTTCTACTGAGTATCTAGTGCAGTACCTTTGAACATTTTGCTACATTTAATGCCATTGTTTTTGTTAAGAAGGAAAGGTTTGGAAGGAGGTGAAGAAAGTTGCAGAGTAATTGATACAATTTGTAATGGGCGGAATTTTCCCAGTCCCTGAACAACGTAGGCAATACCAAGTCAATTAGGAAAATGTGGTGAGAACAGAAAAATTAGACACTCTTCATCAAAGAAAAATGTTTGATTATTCATGTAAGATTTCAACAACTCCCCCCTTCATTTTATGTCATCTTCTCCAAGTATCCATCTTTGCCAGCATTCCCCAACAGGTTGGGGCAGTGACTGTCTGTACCCTCCATCAATGAAGGTGGACATTATACACGAACCCCCTGCACCATATCATAATGGCACGTCTTAAACTCAGATAAAATACGGTTTAACATTGCAATACTACTTTTTGATGCTCATCAAGACCTTTGCATTGCAACACTGCTGCGACATTGCTTTGTGCCTCGGGACATACACCTATCCCATGTATCTGAAAAGGGGCCACCTCAGAGCTCTTCACTCACTCTCTTAGTGCTCACAACATCTCTGCCTTACATTGCCTTTTCTCACATTGGCGCCTCACGTAGGACCTACAAACTCACAGTACTTGTGTCTTGCTTTCCTTTTAACATAAAATCTTAGATAGGAAGCCTGTAATGGTAGCCAGCAATAATTAATCAAGGAATGGACATGTTGCTATGTGGCACCGTGTTATATCAATCTCACACCTGTACATTGTACCCGCAGCTTACATGGCCAACACACTGAATGTACTTCAACCAAACAGCCATGTCTGAAAGTCTAATTGGAATAGGCCTCAGTAAAGTCAAGGGGCTCTCTAGTCAATCAAGGGGTGTTGCTATAGTCAGTGAAGGACATTATCTGATACATATCTCAGGGCTTGGATGGTCAATCCAGTGCTTGAGTTATTCAGAATCCAGTGATCCATATCCTTCTGGTGCGGACAATAGTCTGTTCTGCAGTTCAGGCCGAACCAGCTCGAAGATTAACAGTAAGTCAGACAGGAACTATACAGAAATCAGTCACAGGTCTGATCACTTATCAGTCAAGGCTGCCATTTCAAGTTGGTGAATGGAATTGGCCACAGTCAGTCCTGTGGGTGTGTTCATGAATGACAAGGCAGGTTATCAGGGCCACTGTTGTGGTGGGCAAGTTACTGAAGTCAGCTGTGGGAATTAGAGCCAGAATGCTGGGGTGCAGAGGGCACAATAATTCTGAAATGGACAGATTGACATATAAGGCTGGGAGACAATAGACTGTAGAAATTGTGGGTCCAGAGGATAGAGGTTAACGTTCAACACCCCTCTTATTTTGAGACGGGGACAGTACATTGCATAATTGGCAGAATTAAGCTGTAGAACTGGGGCTCAGGTGGTAAAGTGTGGAAACAAAGAGTTCAATAAAATGCTTTTATATAATGTGGGAAGGCTCAAACAGATGGGAGTATAAGAAAGAAAGGAACATGAAGGTTTGGGATGTTACCAGGATTGCGAAGTAGGCTTGCAACTTACTCCATGAAGCACTATTTATGTTACCTTCCATTCTTGTCTGAAATGCAAGTGTGTGATAGAAATGAAAAATATTTGTTCATGTACCTGGAGTGAGTGTTGTAAATGTTTTGTTTTGTCCAATGGAGTTGTGAATGACGTGAGCCAATTGCATCAATCAGGCACTCACACTGTACAGGTTAAAGACATCTGTAACCACATCTGAACCTCATACAGTAATCAACTATGCTGACCACAGCAAATATCATTGAACATTGTCCCCATGTTCCAATGTTTGAATGACAATGGTTAAATTTCATTTATTTGTATGGCAACTAGTCACTGATTACATCACTGAGGAATTGCTTTGTTTCTGAAATAGTCAACATAAGCTCATTGGAACTGCCCCAACTGGATCAAGACATAAAACCTGCTATGGACACTATGCCAGCTGCACAACAGGTTTGGATAAAGATTGATGAGGATCGCATGCTTATACAAGCTCAGGGTCAGCAGCAACCTCCAGCAGATTTGAAACAGCTTCCAAAAGATGAAGAGAAATTGCAAGAGGCCTCAGTCTTTCCTCTTTGATAGAATGTGCTCCTGATGAATGGGAGTGGTGCTGCTGAATAATTATGTTCTGGTGCAGCATGACAAAACTGTGACATCCGCTGGAGTATCCCAGACGCAGCGTAGCTGAGACTGTGTAGAGACAGGTGAAAGTACTACACCATAAAGCCCAATGCAACCCCTTCTTCAAATGGAGCCATTCACTGCCATACATTTCTGCTCAAGGTGAGGCACGGCTGTTTGCAGAGTGTTCAATGGTGTTCGATGCAGTATAGTGCCAACAACAGGCACTGCATAATCCTCACATGTGGCCCTCTGGGCTTTGGTTTTGATAATGAGCATGTGTGTGAGTTGCAGCATTGCACCAGGTAGCAAAATGAGGATGTTCATCATTAGGGAAACATCATTTTCCCCATCCTATGGTGCAGCAGCATCAGATATAACAACTGAATGTCTTTGGAAAAGGCTTTGCATGAGGTTCAGTTGGGAGAAGTCATCATTCATTAACATTAAATGTACCGATAGTGCAGAGGCCAACATCCGCTGTTTAATCCCAACTGCAAATGCAACCTATCCATTGTTACTTCTTCACTTTTTGTGTGGTTTAGTAGAAAGTAATGTTCCAAACTGATGGAAACCTTCACAACATCTGAGGCTCCCTCATTCAACGTGTTAGACTGGCATAAACACTATGCAAAAAATGGCCATCCCTCAGACAGGGTTACAGCATTGTGCAGCACTAAGAATAGTTACTCACTTTACTTTTGAACTTGTACCTGAGGCCAAAATGACAGTCGATCCCAAAGGTGACAACATAGAGTGAACACATATTTATAAATGTGATCTTCTATTTCCAACGAAGTTTCACCTTTGTGCCACCTATCTATCTTCAGAAGGTTTTCTTTATTAATTCCCGTTGTGAACAGGACATAAGGAGTCTACCAAAAGATAGGTTAAGTGAGTGAGCAAAGGTCTGGCAAATAGTGGAAAATGTAAAGTTGCTCATTTTGACAGAAAGATTTAAAAAGAAACATATTATCTAAATGGTGAGAGGTTACAGTTCTCAGAGATACTGGGAGACCTGGGTGTCCTGGTCCATGAATTCCGAAGGTTATTATACAACTACAGCAAGTAATCAGGAAAGCTAATAGATTGTTAAGTTTTATTTCAAGGGGAACTGAATGCAATAGTAGGGAGGTTATGTTTCAGTTATACATGGCATTAGTGAGACTGCATCTAGAGTATTGTTCGTCAAACTTATGGAAGGATTTAAAGTATTGGAAGCAGGTTAGAGAAGGTTTACTAGACTATTACCTTGTATGCCTTATAAGGAAGAGTTTAGGACTCTCCTAAACCTCTTGAGTTTAGGAGAGTCGCAGGAAATCTCATCAAAAGGTAAAAGACCCTGAGGAGACTTAACTGGGTTGAAAGGCTCTGACATTTATATTTTATTGTCACGTATACTCAAGTACAAGAGTACAGCGAAACATTTTCTACGATCTTAGGTAAAAGTACTTAAGAATAAGATAGAAAGAAATAAGGAACAAAGTTAAAAATTAAACATTCTAGTCACTCATAGTTTTATTTTCTTGAATCAATACTATATATTCAACCGTTCTTGTGTGAGAATCTAAAACTAAGGCTCATAGATTAAAAATAGAATGTGCTGAAAATGTGTTGCTGGTTAAAGCACAGCAGGTTAGGCAGCATCCAAGGAACAGGAAATTCGACGTTTCGGGCCAGAGCCCTTCATCAACAGAGATGAAGGAACTTTTTTTTTCTTGGAAGATTGTGAGTCTTTGGAATTCCTTTCCCTAAAAGACAGTGGATACAGAATCGTTAAATAAGTTTAAGGCAGACGTGGGTAGATTCTTAATTCCTGAGAAGATAAAAGGTTATCGGGGACATTAGAGTTGAGATTAAAATCAGATTATCCATAATTTGGTTGAATGGTGGCAGAGCAGGTTTTAGTACAGAATCATCTTCTCCTGTTTCTTGTTTGTACACTTTTCTAATGGAATATTGAATGATCTGTTAATTTTGATTTGTTTTGTGGTACCTCTTATTTCAGCATTGTGGCCAAGTGGGTGCTGTAATGACCAGTGATAGAGGGAAGGTCAAATGTAGATTTATTGTAGAATGGGAAAAAGGGATTGCACTCAATGTTACTGCAGCCAGAGGAGCTGATTAGTGACAGTACAACTAGAAAATTAATGCACAACTTGCTATCTTTCTTCCTTTACCTCATCTGCATGTAAAAGTGATGGCAGATTCTGAAGCCTCGTGATGGTGTGATGTTACATAGGATACAGCAGACCACAACATCTGTGAAAGTGTCTTACTGAGTATTGGAGAGTCCTTCCAGAGTGCTCCAGGCAGTAAAATGGGTACTTAAGCATCCCACTCATTTATTCTGTTGTGTAAGGTCTAGAGCAGCTTTGTGACACAGGACTCTCTGCTCTAAAGGCTGTTCCCTGGGAAATACACCAAGACAAACATTAACTGCACCCAGAAAACAAGCAACTCAGCTCTTTGATCTTCCTGACATTTGTTGGTCTTCAAATGTAAAGAGTTGATCCACACAGAGTGTTACACACTGGCACGTTCCAAGGTCCAGGGCTATGTGTTGAGGAAAGCATTGTAACTTGGGGCAACTCCAGCCAAGATGCAGTGGAGAAAAACCACTATCTAGGATCATTCTGCCAAATATAACAGGGTCCTGTCCCATTGTCAGACCTTCTTGGTGCCTCCAAATATATATAAAATGTCCTGCCTAAGTAGAAAATGCCTTTTTTTTTCAACTCCAAAGAAGTTCACAGGAAAGTCAAAATTCCAATGTTTTCTTGGTTTATTTCTCTGAAAAGACTGTGCAGAACTGATTTAGAACATTTCTATGTATTTAGAGATGATTTTATGAATATAGAACATAGAACATTACAGCGCAGTACAGGCCCTTCAGTCCTCGATGTTGCACCAACCTGTCGTACCAATCTGAAGCCCATCTAACCTATACTATTCCATGTACGTCCATATGCTTGTCCAATGACAAATTAAATGTACTTAAAGTTGGCAAATCTACTACCATTGCAGGCAAAGCATTCCATACCCTTACTACTCTCTGAGTAAAGAAACTACCTCTGACATCTGTCCTATATCTATCACCCCTCAATTTAAAGTTGTGCCCCCTCGTGCTCGCCATCACCATACTTGGAAAAAGGCTCTCCCTGCCCACCCTATCTAACCCTCTTATTATCTTATATGTCTCTACTAAGTCACCTCTCACTTCTTCTTTCTAATGAAAACAGCCTCAAGTCCCTCAGCCTTTCCTCGTAAGACCTTCCCTCCAAACGAGGTGACATTCTAGTAAATCCCCTCTGTGCCCTTTCCAAAGCTTCCACATCCAAAGCACATCTTTGAAAAAATGTTGCATAAGTTCTTTCTGGCCCTGGAACAAATTTGTGTTAATGTCATAAATAACACAATATGGCTGGAGGTAAGAAATAAAAGAGAGGGAGAAGCATTTGGAGCAGACTGAGCATTAGATGGTAGAGTTCATGGAATATTCTTTCAAAAATGTAGCAGTAAGCTGAAAGCCTGTCATATCTCTGAACGCAATGTTTTGTAATATTTAGTCTTTGTATATAATAAACAGTGTGATAAAGGAATCCAAGTCCCTGAAGACAGTTCTTGACCTTCCCTTCTCCTAAGTCAGTTTGTCTTTTACTTAACCTCATGGATGTGGGCATCAACTCACACAACAAAAGATACTGAACGAACTTTCATATGCAGCAATCGTCATATCATAAGCCGCATGAAGCAGGTGGTCAATGGATGTCCCTTTTAACCAAGAAGATGGAATAGTACTGCTCAGGAATAGACCCTTGGGTCCATCATGTCTGTGCCAACCATGAAGCCATTTAAACTAATCCCATCTATGTGCATATGGCCCATATTGCTCCATTCCCTGTCTGTTCTCTGCCCTCAACTTTCTCACTGATCTACATCTTGCTGTATCCTTTGATAACCTTCCTCACTATCTACAACTCCACCAATGCTCATAGTATCTGCAAACTTACTGATCGGACCATCTATATTTTAATTGTCGTCATTTATATGTATTACAAACAATAGAGGTTCTACACAACAATAGCTGCTTGTGGAACACTACTGGTCACAGTCCTCCAACCAGAAAAACATCCTTCCACAATTACATTCTGTCTCCTCTGACCGAGCCAATTTGCCAACTTTCCAATTATTCAATGGGACTTAATCTTCTGAGCCAGCCTCCTGTGAGGGACCTTTTAAAATACTTTAGTAAAGTCCATGTAGACAATATCCACTGCCCTGCCTTCATCAATCATCTTCATCACTTCCTCAAAAATCTCAATCAAGTTTGTGAAACAAGACCTTTCCTGCATAAAGCCATGCTGACTATTCCTAATAATAAACCCATTCTTTTCCAAATTTAAGTGATGACTTTCCAGCCTGACATATTGGCACAAACATTGATGCACCATCAGGCAGCTTCAGAACAAAGGCACCACAATTGCTGCTGCTGGGATACCAGGCATTCCCCTGAAATATGTGCTGAGTATGGTCACATACCAATTGCATAATCTAACAATCTTTTGCAGTTACAGTACATCTCTGCATTTTGATGTGGCACTATCAAAATTACGTGTGGGAAGTTGATTATATCTTGCAGCAGTACCCTAAGAAAGCCAGGCACTGCCTGCTTATTTCTGGTCAGAGAAACCACAACTGTGCTGGCATAAAAATAAAAGGCATTGTTCATTTTACCTCCATAGCAGTGAGCAATAGCCTTGGGAATGTTGGAGGTATCACTTACAGTTGGAATGACCGTGGCACAATGAAAATCTTGAACCTTTACATCCATTGTAAATGTTGCCCCGTCCTGTTCTGGGTTTACAGGAAGTAGCAGCTTTCAGTGAGCACATCCTTCATTCGCTAGAGAGCAACAAGTTGCTCTTCACTCATGTTGAGGTGAGAGAACTACTTCCTGAATACTGTGGGTAAGAAAGGCCTCCTGCCTAGAGCCCTTTGCCATCTCCTAATTCTTGTTTTCCTCTGTGCAACCTCTATTGAATCTGCCTTTCAAGCTGTGCAAATTAGTAACTAACTAATAAAGCAATCCATAAGTGGGAATGATTGATGTGAGCAGAACATTGGCAGTCATAACCAAGGCTTTCACCATGTACAATGTTAACTTTAAATTACGATAGAAAACTCACAGCATTTGTTCAAAATGAGACACAGCCAGTAGAAACCAATTCCCACCTCACTTGAAAGTAGTTCAAGATCCCATTAAATAGTACTGGTGGTGATTCCTCCCTGCAGTTGCATGCCTAACACAGTTGTGCATGTCTATGAGATGGCATAAAGTGAGGAAATGGGGTTGAAAATATTAGTGGGAGCATGAAATCAGGAAATTCACAGATTGTAGTCACGACCTGTCAAGTCGATACTTCTACCACATGTTTGCAATGCTGGCCTGCAAATGACTTGCCCTTCAAAAGTGTATCCATACAGACTGGTTCCCATTCTGGGACCAAAAATGAATTCATAGAACTTACACATTGCTGTGAAATTGCAGCAAATATTTTATGAAACGAGATTAAATAGCTTGAGTGAATTAGTTTGTTATTTTTAAATTCATGTTAAAGCCAATAAGTCTGCTACACCATAATATTTTAATTTGTTCGTCTAATATTTCTTGCTAACTTGCATGAATGTAGCTCTGCTCATGCACTGCCTAACATATCTTCTCATTAAAATTTCACGTTATCAAGAAAATGCTGAAGAGTATTTCTTCAATATTCGGAAATGAGTTTGTGAATTTGCTTCAAGTTAATTTTACAGAATTGTCGTGCTTTGCCCTGATAGCAAATAATTGATTGATGGCAAATGATTTAAGGGAATCAATATAAAAATGTCACTCTGTGGAGACGATATAAATAATTGCCCCATTTTGGAAGCGCGACAGATATGTGGGAATACCACAACTTGCAAGCCCCTCTGAACCACTCAACATCCTGATTTGGAAAGATATCACTGTTCTTTTAGTATTGTTCAAAGTCCTGCATTTGCCTTCCTATGAGCATTGTGTATGTGCACACACCACATGGACTGCAGCAATTCAAGAAGGCAGTTTGCCACAATCCTCTCAAGGGGAGTTAGGGATGAGAAATAAATGCTAGCCTGACAAGTGACAAGTTGCTGAAAAAAGCCATCTTGGTGTGTAGGTTCATAGGTCCTTGAATGTGGAGTTGCAGGATAGTGAAGAAGGTGTTTGGTACTTTTGCGTTTATTGGTCAGTAGGTTGAATATAGGAATTAGGATGTCATGTTAAACTGTAGAGGACTTTGACAAGGCCAGTTTTGGAATGCGATGTTTAATTCTGATCTTCCTCCTGTAGGAAGGATGTTGTGAAACTTGAAAGGATTCAGAAAAGATTTACAGGGATGTTGCTGTTGTTGGAGGGTTGAAGCTATAGGGAGAGGCTGAATAGGCTGGGGCTGTTTTCCCTGGACCATCAGAGACGGAGGGGTGACCTTGTTGAGATTTATAAAATCATGAGGGGCATGGATAGGATGAAGAGTTCTTATTCCCCAGAGTGGGGGACTCCAACACAAGAGGGAATAGGTTTAAGGTGAGAGGGGAAAGATTTAAAAGGGACTGAAGGGGCAAATTTTTCACGCAGAAGGTGCTGCATATATGGAATGAGCTACCAGAGGAAGTGGTGGAGGCTGGTGCAAATATAGCATTTCAGAAGCATCTGGATAGGTATATGAAGGATATGGGGCAAATGATGGCAAACAGAAATAGTTCTTTTTAGGATACCTGGTCAACATGGATGAGTTGGAGTGAAGGTTCTGTTTCTGTGTTAGCCATCTCTCTGATTCTATCCAGTGAATAAACAAAGATTATGTGACTCAGACCTTAAATCCTCAAAATACAGCAGTTCTCATCCCTGCCAATATTGAAGCAACAAGGTACCTGTTATTGCTGTCCCTCATGTATCAGTTTCCTATTCCTTCACTTGAATCCGAATTCTGTCAAGGGCCCACAGTGGAGGAAGTAGTTGATGCATTGCATCACTTGTAACGTGTACAATTTATTTACATGCTATTTCAACTGTTGCTTTGGGATGCTATGAAATAAGACCCTTGCAAATAAAAAAGAATAAAATCCATGGAGCTTAAATAGAGAAGTGGCTAATAGTGATGGAAAACCACTTGGCCAGTGCATTATTGTGAATGGAGAGAACTCTTCTTACAATGGATGATGCAACATTTCAGTGAAAGATAAATTACTGATATCCTGATTTAACTTGCTTGCAACCTGCGGAAATGTCTAAGCAGAAATCTTTCCTAATCTTTCCTAGCCCTGAGGTAATAACTTGCTCAGTTCCTGGCTTTATTATGGTGTCCTGCTCCTGTGCTTGCTCTATTTTCATGTTTCATTGTGTAGCAAAGTAACAAGATGTGGAACTTGTAGAATGCAGTACTGATAACTATATGCTAATAGCTAGACAGTATCATCAGAGGTGCCAGATGATGTTAGATCACTGAGACCTGAGGGAGGAAATTCTAGTGAAGTCTTGTGCTGCCAAGTTTATGTATCTTGTTTAAAGGTGAATAAAAGTACTAATTTACATTAGTTTTGTGCAAAGTTTGTGTTTGTCTACAGCACTTGGAATCAGTTTCTGACACACCTACATACTGTCAGTGGCAGTGTGCACACCATTAATGTGGGATCCCATTACACGTTAGTAACATTGAAAAACTGGAAAAGCTTTCAGCCCAGCATAACACATTGGAGAAAACACCCACAACAGCATTTGAAACAAATCAACAATATCAGAGCCCAAAAATTCCAGACTGAAGCAGCACAGCATGATAGACAGAACACAGTCTTTCTCAAGTTCTTCGGCAATATTGCAACTTTTCAGTAGGTGCTGGCCAACCTCTTGTCTCCATCAAAACCATGACTGCTGTGTGCAATGGGTTGCAGATTCAATCTCATTCTGAATAGAAAAGAGATCAACGAAGAAATTGCCAAATATGAAACCTTGAAAGCCTTCAATTATCATTTCCATTGGCAAGACAAATCTTGAATAGACCAGAAACAATTTGGTACCAAAATCCAAGCCTCTGCAATAAATTTGAAGTCCTTTCAAAATGTCAATTACCACGTAAACCAGTCAAGCAGAGATAGGGGCTGCCTCCAGAGCATGTGCAATGATTCTGTATGAGAAGGCACTGGCCACAGTGGCACTTATTGCTCTGGGTCCATGTCATGGTGAGAAAAAGATTCACTGATGTCAAGGTCACACAGCTATTACTGCAGATGACAGATCCTACGAACGGAAAGTACACTTCACTCTCATATACCTCAGCAGAGAATTACCGACTTCAATTACTATCTCCAATGACAAACAAACAAGAAGTACCTCCCCAGGTGAAGTTGTGAAGACCAAGGAAGATTTTTGGAGTGATGGCATACTACTCAATGGCCAAGTCACAAATTTTGTGTTGAACGTTGGTGCAGGAATGTGGGGTGTTTCTTTGTAAAAAGTGGCTGAAATAAAAGCAAAATATTGAGATGCAGGGTGTCTGAAAGAAAAATGGAATATGCTGGAGAAACTCAACAGGTCTGGCAATATCTGCGGAGTGAGAAACAGTATCAACATTTCAATTACGCTATTGCTCTTCTTCAGACGATGGCTGAAGCCTCATTTCTTTCAGCCATCAGCTATATGACTCCATTTTCTGGGAACATCCAAATGGAGAGGCAATGGCTTTGTGGTATCTTTGCTACACAGTTAATCCAGAGACCCAAGGTAATGCTCTGAGGATCTGGCTTATTATTATTATTATTCAATAATAATCTGGAAATCAGAGCCTACTGATGACCATCGAACTATTGTTGATTGTCAGGAAGCACCCATCTGGTTCACTAATGTCCTTTAGGGAAGGACACTGGCATCCTTACCTGTCCTGGCCTACATGAGACTCCAGTCCCACAGCAATATTGACTCTTAAATGCCCTCTGGAATGGACAATCAATGCTGTACCAGCCAGTGACACCCACATCTGTGGATGAATTTTTAAAAACATCAAAGTGAAGGAGCAGTTGATGGCTAGGTTTTGAAAAAAGCACAGGAAAATTGCAGAATAACTATATGTCATATTAAATCAGGAACTTTTATTACTGACCTATACAGTGTTTTTTGGATTTTCAAGGTATCACAGGGTGGAGGACCTCAACAATTAGGGTAAAACCTAAGAATTTCTAGGTAGAATATCATAGAACTGAGGAAGCTGCAAATAGATGACCACATTATGCTGCAGCCAAATGTCAAACCAGCGTCACAGAGTTTCATGTCCACTCTTTAGGTAAGACAAAATATTAGTGCTACAATAGAAGGCCATCTTGTTGGTAATACTATCCATTCAGTGGCACTCAGGCATGATTCCTGTATCTGAACCCAATGGCTCACCATACATCAGTATGGAACTCATCCTGTAGAAAGGGAGATCCATCCTATGGCATCTATGGATGACAGCCTGACCAGGCTAACTAAGAACTTGCTGGGTGCCAACAGTGGCCTTTGACAACTGCTGTTAGACGTGCAATTAAAGATCCTAACAACATTTATCACACTGCAAGTAGGACTAGATTGGGTTGGGATATCTGGTCGGCATGGATAGGTTGGACCAAAGGGTCTGTTTCCATGCTGTACATCTCTATGGCCCTGATTTGGAATTTCCTTGGTGTCTAAGATTTTTCGATGTGCCAGACAAGCATGTTGGAAGACTCTAAACTGGCAATCTGGCAAATGGATGACATCCTGGTCGGCAGATCCAATATTGTTGGGCATGATGCCAGGGTCAGGACAATATGGAAAAGTTAGAGGAATTAAAACCTGTACTAACTCCTGGCTAAGTAACTATAAAGCTCATAACCCAAAAATTCGCACCTACACCCACCCCAAACATACCTGACTCTCTCAATCCTCAAACAACCTCCATACTCAATCAACCCAATCTTCAACTTTCATCACCACCTCAGAACCATATTTGGCCAAGGCCCAACTACCCCATACCTCCGGCAAGACCCTCCAGACATTTCTCTGCTCACCCCAATGCATGTGACATAACCTGACGACTTACCCTTTTACATGTCACTCCACCTCATCCACCTGACACCTGAACCATCCATATACCTGGCATACAATTGCCAAACCCACCTGCCATCCTACCCAAACCTGCACTCTATCTCCCACCCACCTGTCATCCCTCATCGTACCTATCTAGCACTCTTTGCCTTCCTCTTGGCACACTCCTCTTTCCCTCCTCAGTGCCCCCCCCCAACAAGGTCACTGGGATGGCACAGTGGCTTAGTGGTTAGCACTGTTGCCTCACAGTGCCAGGGACCCAGGTTCAATTCCAGCTTCAGACGACTGTCTGCGTGGAGTTTGCACGTTCTCTCGTTTCTGTGTGGGTTTCTTTCAGGTGCTCTGGTTTCCTCCCACAATCCAAAGATGTGCAGGTCGGATGGATTGGCCATGCTAAATTGCTCATAGTGTTCAGGGATGTGCAGGCTGAGTGGATTAGCCATGGGAAATCCAGGGTTACAGGGATAGGGTAGGGAACTGGGTCGAGGTGGATGCTCTTCGGAGGGTCAGTGTGGACTTGCTGGTCCAAATGGTTTGCTTCCACACTGTAGGGATTCTAATATTCCACTGACCTTACACGCTTAACTTTTTTTAGCAGCTGTCAAAGTGGCTTCAGGATCCTTGAATCTTAGAACGTAGCATTTAAAAGAAAATAGGCATGGCTTCAATGCCAAGCTACTGCACCGCTGGCTGCATGGATTTCTTGCCCAGGCTAACCCTGTTTCAGCTGGGAAGGCCTGATCTGGAAGATCACATGGAGTTCTCCTCCAAAGGTAAAGGTGTATTTTCAGGCCATCAAAGCTAAGCCAAGATCATTCTTTTGAGGAACTTCCCACCTGATTTAGTAGAAGCTGTTCAACCATTTCATCAGCCTCACAAGCAAACCAGAAAAAGTTGTTGCCAAATGTGGACAGCTACAGAAGTTCTGTGCTTCAGGACAGCAATTGTATATTCCCAAGAATTATATTCAGAAACAGTGTTGTTAAGAATATCACCACTTCAGCCTCCTAGATGGCTTGTTTAGTCTACAATAAAAGATTCATCATCTCTGCAGAACTCAGGTTGGAAACAGCGATGTAACCAAGCACTGGGCCACTGCCCACAATTCCATTTCATTGCTGGGACTCTCCAAGGTTATTGAAGATGGAATGTTCCAATTGCATCATTGTGTCATCTATTGGCATGAACATACAGAAGTACTAAGGTGTAAGAAAACAGTGTGATCTCAGATGACACATAGCCACAGTGAGAAGTTACAATCTTTACAGAAGTAAGATCTGTGAGAGCAATTTGATAAAATTGGAAATCACTGTGGGCAAGGGTTTTAATGGAAGGATTCAACATGAGCATTGCCACCATGAGCCACATCTCCATGAGGCACAACTACAGTAAAACGAGCAAGGTTCAGAACACTAATTTATACTGAGGTCACAGTACCAAAACACTGCAAAGTACCTTTAAGGCGACAAATGGGTAATTTAAACAATTTTGAAAGCACAACCTAACAGAAAAAGGCACTTTGGAGAATTGTAAGATTGTGCTGAGACTTGGACACTCATAATTTAAACCACAATTTCAGCGCAAGATTTATTAAAGCCAGAATCACAAAGTTTATTTTCCAAATTTTGCAAAAGAATGCACATTGCTTCTTAGATCATGAAAGTGAGGAAACAGGCATTTTGCCTGTGAAGCAAACCTCCATCAGGGTTGCACAAGATGGGAAATTGTCATTTAAATCAGAAAGATGGGAACATCCCCAGCAGATGCAGTATTGCTATGAAGAATTTAAACATTAAAAAAATCTAAAACACTGTGGCATTAACTACAGAACAAAATTTATATCTTTATTGGAAAAAAGCCTAGAACATTGCTATAATAGACTTTAAAGGTTTGTGGACAAGCAATCATTTTAAAATCATACAGAATTTGAAAGCTTGAAGTGGCTTTAAGGCAGAAGAAATGAAATATAATTTAATTAATGCAAGATTATAAGTTTTAAAGCTATCAGTATTTACCTATTGCAGAATCAGTAAATTATTAAGAAAAATAAGACAACACAGATGCTATCGATATACAGCAACTTTCTAGTGATCAGAATAAATAATATTCGTGTCTGGGGATGGTGCAATTTAAATCCAATTAATAAGTTTGGAGTATAAAGCTAGTTACAGTAATAGTGGCTGTGCAAATATCATCAGTTGCTGTAAAAGCCCAACTGATTCACTAATGTCCTTTCGAGAAAAAAATCTGCTGTCCTTATCTGGTCTGGTCTGCATGCGACTCCTGATGCACAGTAATGTGATTGATACTTAACTACTTCCTAGAATGACCTCATAAAGACATTCATTTCAAGATCAGATAGGGATAACCAAAGACAAAGTCTGCAAATGATGCTTATATTGTGTGCAAGAATAAATGAAAGGAATGAAAAAGAAATTGAAAAAGAATGAAAAAGAAACAATATTACCTTCAAGATTTAGTATCAAAGAACACAGGATTAAAAACCTGAAGAAAAGAGTTCTCGATATTCTTCAAAACTAAATAAGTTGAACAAGTAAATATCCTATTATATTCAGTACAGTAGATGATCTTATAAATGAACCAAAATATACAGGAAGACACAGGTACTTTTTACAAAATCATAGCAGCATTTGATAATTACTTTAATCTGAGAACACACAAAATCTATGATTGGTCAAGATTTATCAGAGGACGTCAGCACCCAGGACAGCCCACAGATAATTGCATTAGTGACCTCCACTGACTCGCATAAATCTGTGACTACAGAGCTTTCACAGCAGAATTTATTGTTGCTAGAACCTTTCATCAAGTTTTTATTAGAATAAATACAGACAAATAAAGATTTGACTTTGGAGGAAGCCATTCAAATTGTGCTTGAACCAGGAAGATTCCAGAGCAATCCTGAGAGGAGAAGCACAACCTTACTAAAATAGATCCACAGAACACAACCACTTTATTATGTATAAACACTCTACAGACATACCCAACAAGTCAACACAAAATGTAGGCCATATAGCTGATGTTAAGTGTCAGTGTCAGCATTGTGGAACAACAAAGCCTCACACGCACAAGCAGTGCCCAACCATGACAAAAGAGTGCTGCATCTATAAAACTATGGGTAACTTCGAAAAGATTGCAGAAATAGGAAATAGTTTCAGAAAGTTAAACACAATGGAATTTGCATGTGCAATGGATAACTCACTGATTTTAAGCTTATCAGTGTGAGTGTTATTGTCCTGTCAGATCAAATGCTATGGATAAAGAAACAGAAAATACAGGTAGTCAATGTGAATTTTCACAGTATAGCAGGCATAGCCCTAACTTTAAAGTGATAATGTGGCTGCATCAATACTGCCAAGCTGTACCACTGCTTTTACAGTCCTTTTCTCTCTGAATGATTGCTTCACTCTGAAAAAAACTTGCTCAGTCCCTCATCTTATGGATGGTTCTCTCTTTTGAAAGGAAACCTGTTTCAGTTTCTGTCTCTGTTTCCCTGTGTTCTAGGATACCCTATTACTTGACAACAAACTAAGGAAGGGTCGCCAGACACAAAACACTAAGTCTGATTTCTCTTCACAGATGCTGCCGGACCTGCTGAGCTTTTCTAACAATGTCCGTTTTTGCTTCCCCTCTCTTTATTCTTGTTTTCTAAACTATTAATATCAGGGTTTTATTTTTAAGGCCTCACCTAAGTACATATAAATAAATTTTCAGACAACTCAGTGCTACTTACAGGGTTTAATAATTAAACTAAAAATACGTCTTCCCTGCTTAACGCATATTATATACACAGTTCTGTCCACTTTACAACCTAAGTTGAGAAACTGAGGAAGTTAGTGTGGGATGGACAGAGTCTGTGTTTAGAGGTGCAGTATGTTTATTGCTCCTCCAATTACTACCCTGCAGTCAGTTCCCACTCTCTACAAATGTCAGTTTAACTGGGGAGTTGTTAGGAGCAGGGAAAAGTTGACACTTCTAAACTTTCCAAAGCCCCCTAGAAAACTATGAAGTTGTTTTGGAAGCAGCAGTTCCTACACATAGTGGTTATTGAAACTGTCAATTCTACTTTTGGCTGAAGTTAGTCTTTCTGGTTTGAGCATTGGGTAGGATTATGCTAATACTGGATTTCCAAAACCTCAACATTGAAAATTTGCCATTTGGTCAAATTTCACATCACCGAGATCGATGCATAGTTCTTTCAGTTGCTGTGCTGCCTTAGATGTTTTGTGACTCCAGCTGACTCTTAGTTTGCCTGATGGCTGCACTGATCCTGATCACTGGATTTATTGCTTTATTGCTTTACAAGTTTGATTCAATCAGAACTGAAGATGGACTTTTATCTTTTGGAAACTTTGCATAATGCATACTTTTTCGTTCCCACCTGCCAGCAAATGGCCCATATCCTTCCTAACCCTCCCTATTCAGACACCCATCCAGATGACTTATAAATGCTGCAATTGTACCAGCCTCCACCACTTCCTCTGGCAGCTCATTCCACTCACACACCACCCTCTGTGTGAAAAAGATGCCCCTTACGTCCCTTTTATATCATTTCCCGCTCACCCTAAATCTATACCCTCTAGTTCTGGACTTCCACACCCCAGGGAAAAGACTGTCTATTTGCTCTATCCATGCCCCTCATGATTTTATAAAGCTCTATTAGGTCACCCCTCAGCCTCCGACTCTCCAGTGAAAACAGCCCAGCCTATTCACCCTCTTCCTATAGCTCAAATCTTCCAGCCCAGGAAGCAGGCACCCACTTGTATTATCCAATCTTAATTATCTCAGAAAGTCTTGTGCACTGCTGAGATGGAAGCAGCACCCGCAAGCCACTTGCCTGGTTGGGTGCAGCTCCAGCAATACTCAAAAAGCTTGGCACATCCAGAACAAAGCAACCCATTTGATATGCACCGCATCCACAAACATTCACTCTCTCCACCATCTACACAATGCACTGCAGAAATTCACTGAAGATCCTCAATCTACACCTTCCAAATCCATGGCCACTTCTGGTAAGAGGACCAGATACATGGGAAGAGCACGACCTGAAGGTTCCCTTCCAAGCCATTCACCATCCTGACCTGGAAATATATCGGCACTCCTTCACTGTCACTGGGTCAGAATCGTGGCATTCCCTCCCTAAGGATATTGTGGGTCAACCCACAGCAAGTGGATTACAGCTGTTCAAGAAGGCGGCTCACCACCCCCCACCCCCCCCCCACCCCACCCCGCCTTCTCACGGGCAACTAGGGATGGGCATTAAATGCTGGCCAGCCAGCAGCACCCATATCCGATGAATGAATTTTAAAAAAAGCTCTTTTAGTTCAATGACACCTTGAACTTTGAGCAATCTCACCATTGAGAATATTCCAATACTTTTTTTTATCTCTAATGCAATAGAAAAGCTAATGTTGTCCTGATGAACAATTTAATAACCCCTTTGATACGTCTACAAATTGCAGATTGACTGATGCTTCTCATGTCTCTTGTGGCAACTTAGTAAGACTCCTGAAGTATATAAGTTCAAAATTGTGCTAACTTGGTAATGCAGCCCCTGAGGAGCACTTAAGAGAAGGTAATATTGTATCTAGAAAATGTTTAAATGAAGTGCAATCAGGTTGAATTCCTTATGCGTTATTTGTGCATCTTAAACATTCCATTCCAGGAGACAGCATTACTTTTCACTGCCTCTTCACTGTAACACACCCTGTGAGGAAAGAATTAACTGCTGCTCAAGGTCATGTAGCTCTATGCGAATAGCTTTATGGGTGCAGGTAGATAGAGTATTGTCAGCTTTGACACACTTCTTGAATTTTTGTGCTTTGGCAAAACCTTCAGGCAGAATCTTCCCAGTCCCTGAGTGACATAGACCATGATGAATACATTGGTAAAATCAAACAAGACAGGACTTTCTGGTCATTGAGATTAAAGTGTCTGATTTCCAACCAAGTGGTTGCCTATGAGGTGAGTAAGCAGCAAAAGGTCTGTTTGGAAGGATGAGCACCTCATTACCACGTCACCTCACTTCAGACATGTACAATTTCCAGTTCGCCCAGCCGCAGTACAGAATCTGGATGCTGAGTGTTCCTGACTTGAAGGTAGGGCAGTTACCTGGTGACTTCAGTTCCTTGCTTCTTCTACCAGGTCTCCACATTGGACACCAGTCACTAACATTTCAGGGCACATTCTATAGCCAGTGCCTGCGTGCTAATACCTGCCCATGAATAGTGGCATCCAGCAGTTTTCAGCCTCACCGTACCATGACAGCACATTTCTGATCCACTTACAATCTACTGCTATAGTTCAATGCTGCACTTTGGACTGTACTGGCACCTTTCATTGCAATGCAGCTGCTAAGACTTGTTATATGCAGGGACAAGCACGCATCTTCCAGATTGGAGCAGGAAACATCTCAGGCCTCTATGTTCATCTTTTAGCCCTCACTCACCCACGTTGTGCCTATTTCGATGTTTGCAGCCTTTCTGGCTTGTCTTTTTTCACACTTGGCCTGCTCAGGCAGTGCTAACACATTCACAGTACTTCTGCCTGGGCTTGCCTTTTAGCACAGATACAAAGCTAGGCAAATTTTCATGGTTGCCAAAAGTGATCAGTCAAGGGGGTGGACATGTTGCTGTATTGCACTATCCACAGTTACAACGTTGAAAAGACTTTTGGATAAATACGTGAATAGGAGAAGTTTGGAGGAATATGGGCCAGGAGCAAGCAGGTGACTGTGCTGCCCATTGTATGGTTCAATGATTTACCTGAGCTAACAGTGAAGGTCACTGTCTTGTTACATTGTTAAGTGTTCTTCTGGACAGTCGAGATTGCACTGGCCCAAGTCATTCTCAAACCAGGTTGGCAGGGTCTGGTGTTGTGGTCTCCTCTGGAAACTCTAGAGAATGAGGATGGCCTTCCTCTGCACCAGCTCATCTACCAGGATATCCAGATCCTTGTCCACAATGTGATGTGCCAGTTTCCCCTTGCTGCCCTGCAGCTCCCGAGGCAAACTGCCAAGACTTGACTGGGTACACAATTGCCTTTAAAGCACGATGCCGGTGCCAAGTGTCTGGGGATATCCTGCAATGGGAAGTACATCTTCTTACGGCAAGTGGGAAAACCAAGCTAGCATGGACAAGAGGTGCATCATTTGGGCATGGTACCTAATTAATGAGGTCAGCCTGGTGTGATTGTGTAAGAAAATGTGCTATTTTCATATCCATGAAGCTCAACACAGATGACACTTTACTGTTTTCAGGTAAGATTCAGCCCTTCGGGTTCACTGCATCAAGTATTTAAATGGGTGATTTGGACACTCTGAAGCATTTCATAGGAGGCTCAAAATTGCATTAACAATATAAAAACAAAACATTTAGTTAGAGCCATAGAGTCTACAGCACAGAAAAAGGCTCTTTGGCCCATCAAATCCATTCTGATCAAAGTCAACTACCTAACTACTCCATTCCTGTTTACCAACACTTGGCCCATAGCCTTAGCATCACAAATGCACATCTAAATACTTCTCAAACATTATGAGGATACCTCTATCACCCTTATGGGCAGTGAGTTCCAGATTCCTAACCATCCTCTGAGTGAAAAAGGATTCTCCTCTCATCCCCTCCAAACCCTTTGACCCCTATCCTAAATCTAAACCCCTGGTCATTGGTTTCTCCAGCAAAGGAAAAGGTTTCTTTCTATCTACCACATTAATGCACCTCATTATTTTATACATCTCAATCATGACGTCCATTAGTCTTCTCTGCTCAGAGGATAACAACCCCAGTCTATCCAATCTCTTTTCACAGCTGAAACCCTGCAGCCCAGGCAACATCCTGGTAAATCTGTTCTGCACTCTCTCCAGTGCAATCAAATCCCTACCGATTCCAGTGGATTCCAGAAATGCACGCGATAGACTCACTGCTGCTTCCGCAAACTTCTGGCAACTTATTCTGAATTATACCTGACTTCAGGAGAAAAGTTCTATAAATGACTCATAGGCCCAGAAGTCAATTTTCTAAATCTCCATGACATCTAGGTAGCATTGTTGATCTACGAGTGGTTGTCTTATTTGGCAACCTTTTCATACCATCATCTGAGGAACATTCAATCATCCCTCATTGGAGTTGTTTCAATGACACTTTAGACACTGGGTTCCTTTCATTATTATCATTTTAGTGACAGAGTTTTTGGTCTGATGCACAATATGATTGACTGAACCTGCAGGGTAGTTTTCCATTTATATGCATTCCTACAAATAATGTAGACCTTAAGTGAGTCAATTATCATCAAGTACCACTTATTCATGGTTCTCTGGAGGAGGTCTTTTGATATCCCGAGGTTAATTGACAATAAAGGGGATATTCTTCTTAGACAAAACTGGAAAATTGGCAATCATAATTATCCATCCTAATACAATAGATGTAAGATGTGAGATGAATGCAACAGATCAGATGAGAAATGTTGATTTTAATCTAAATACATGTAATTAATTATTAGCATCCAGAACTAAATTAACCTTGGTTCAAAATAAGTGAAGGATCTTCCCATTTTTGTATTTGAATAAGTAACTTATTAATTCATTGTTACATTATCAGGTTAAGATGTGATTTGTGAGAGTATACTTTTGTTAGAAGAAGAAAAAAAGGTGAATCAGGATGGACCTGTAATAATGATCCTTCAACTTGGCCATTTCAGTGAGTTAGATAACTACAATAAATGGTGAGTCACCAAGTACAGAGTTAGTAGACATTGAGTGCAAGCAGAGAGTAATGGAGGTAGGGATTAAAGCATTAAGCATATATAGTGCGTGCCCCTCAGAAATACCATGTGGACACAGGCCCCTATGTGCCTAATTGGCCAAGGAGACTGAAGTGCTCTGGTTTATCTGGAGGACTTAAGAACCCTGGTATGTGGTGGCCTGAAACACTGCAGTCTGTCATCAAACATCCTCAGTGACCTCCCTTGTAAGCCTGAACTTCCTTCTGCATTGTTCCTCTATCATGCTGAGGAAATTAACTGTTGTCACAAACCTCTGCCTTGGAATAGTTGCACATCACCCACACTATCTACACTCAAAGGTTGCCATTGGCTTCTCTGTTGTACTTCTCTGCTGCACCCACCTGTGGCTACTATAATATAATCTTCAACAAATGCATTATTTATACTTATTTCTTGCTAATTGGAGGGAAATATTACCTTATATTTCTTTAAACTACTGTCCCAATAACAATGAAGTAAAAAAAAGTAAGTTGCAGTATATAACAGATTTTTTTTTAAATTAGGTTTGGCGGATCATGCAAAGTAATCAAAGTGGGACTGATCATAAACCCCATGCAGAAATGTCACAAATGCTTTATCTATTACAAATCACTAGTTTAGATATACATGGTGTATCTAAATCACCTTAATTAGTTTAATTTTTTGGGGAGCCATAGAATCCACTGGAATCGGTAGGGATTTGATTGCACTGGAGAGAGTGCAGAACTGATTTACCAGGATGTTGCCTGGGCTGCAGGGTTTCAGCTGTGAAAAGAGATTGGATAGACTGGGGTTGTTATCCTTCTTTTAAGGGGAGCATGTACTGTTCTGGCGATGTAGTATTATGTTTTTCTGAGCCATGTAATATAACCATACTTTTATTTGCAGGACCACATTGAATCTGAATTATGGAAAGTGAGTTTGCACAATCGAAAAGAGTCCAACAATCTCTCTTATTAAATTAATTATTCAAATTCTTCCCCTATGACTCAGGTCCAAACGCTATTGAATTCTTCCACCGTCAGCTTCTCAGTCTTTGATTTTCTGTGTAACCGGGAATAACGTTTCTGAAACATGTCTCAGTGTCAATGTCAGGGAACTTCATGAAGGGTTACCCTCCATGAGTCCTTGTGATTTTTCTCACATGATTTTGCACCATCTTCCACAGGGTTGCGTCTGTGCAACCTTGTGTTCAACAGTGTTGAAATACTTACCAGTGTCAAGGCCTTCCAATGGCACTATGTTTAAACCCCAGCTATACACAACATCAAACACTGCTAGCCTGGTGTGAAATGGCTGCCTGAGGCAGGGTAGTGTGCACAACCTGAAGGAATGTTCAGCAAAGCTATAAGAAGGTTAATAAATGTCTACAGGAGTAAGTGCCATTTTCTCTCTGCTACCTCACACACCCTCTACCTCACCCATTGATGCATCTTCCACCTAGACTCATAGTCTACCACTCCCAATCTGCATTCAGCATCTTACTTCACCGACTCATACTCACCCAATCCCCCCAAATCTCTAACACTTCCTGCCTCCTGCAATTCCTTTCAACTCACCTAGGCCACTGCACCACCTTTCCTGATTGACAATGGACCAATCTGCTGACTGACAAAAGTCTCCCTTGACTGTTCATTGTTGCCAAAGATGTCTAGAGTCATAGAGATGTACAGCATGGAAACAGATCCTTCAGTCCAACCCATCCATGCCGACCAGATATCTCAACCCAATCTAGTCCCACCTGCCAGCACCCGGCCGATCTCCCTCCAAACCCTTCCTATTATATACCCATCCAAATGCCTCCTAAATGTTGCAATTGTACCAGCCTCCACCACATCCTCTGGCAGCTCATTCCATACACGTATCATTCCTCTGCGTGAAAAAGTTGCCCCTTAGGTCTCTTTTATATCTTTCCCCTCTCACCCTAAACCTTTGCCCTCTAGTTCTGGACTCCCCAACCCCAAGGAAAGACTTTGTCTGTTTATCCTATCCATGTGTTGGCTATTTGTCTATTCAAAGCAAGGCAAGCTCTGAGAATCCAGTTAGCAGTAGAGTAAGTGGATGCCAGAAAACAAATGAAGTGTCTCGAGATGCACCCTGTTCCATAGCACAAGATAGGCACCTGCCCCAGTGCACTAAACAGCCTTATAGCAACATTGTTTTGAAAGATGCCAACAAGCTTCAAAGTGTTGAATTATATTATACGTTAGTCCCAAACCTGCCATGAAGATGGTTGGTGCTTTGCCAGTGCCAATCTCGATGAATGGAGGGTACAGGTCATCTTTCACATGGTGCATGGCCCTGAGGTCTTGGGAACTGCTGGGCCAAGAGAAGATGCTGGTGAGATGTAGCTTATAGGTACCCATTCAGACTTCCTTGTTCAGAAATGTGGCTATCTAGTTTCCGACAGCTTTCTGAGAAATGAGCAAACTGCATTGGAACAAAGTAAGATTGGGTAACAATGAGATGTTAATACATCCAAGTAAGCCTCTCACTGCACACTAGCAAGAATCTCATTTTTCTGTTATATTCTTTTTTCTCAACAGCCACATCATTAGATGTCTGGATAAATTCAGTCCGCTGTTTACCATCAATAGTGCCAATAAGTCGTTGATAGGTAATATCTTGTTTTAATGTGCACAAACATGTTTTTGCTGTCACTTGTGGAATTTAACCAATCAGTGTCGATTACTCAAATTACATAAACCCAACTTGTATGGTTTCAGCTACAAACTCAATATGAAATAACTCTACAGAAGATGGAATCCCATCACCAAGTTACCCTTAATTACTCGTGGTGAATCCTTGACATTGATCCAGCATTCTCAGAGCCAGTTCTCTGAGTAAACAGAACCTCTGACATTCCTGTTTACATCTGTCAGCCAGAGGTCCCTGACAGAACCAGATTAACAGCCCTAGTCAGGGAACTCATATTCTAAGTGGTCCACTTGGCTGACCATATCACTACATCCCTCCCCCTCTGAGTCCAAGGATAGAGACCAGATATTATTTTTGTTGCTCCTCCTGAGTTGTTTTAGCACTTGGTCAGGTTCTTTTACCTCTGCCTCTGATATGGCTAGCATGTAACTCAGAATAGTTAGTCTCTTGTGCCTGGAGAGTCTCAGAAGGAATTCATGTGCCACTTTGGGCGGCAATAGTGTTGAAGCAGTGACACCTACCATCCTGAGGTATTTTCAACACTTGATAGAGAGGGCAAACCCACAGTGTCTGGAATAGTCAGTAAAGCCGTCAAGGAGCCGGGCAAATTTTGTTCCAGTCCTGTTTATGTATTTACAGCTTTCATAATGTCCATGTGCTTGTACAAGATATCATACCAACCTGAACGTTATACATCACTGGGCATAACCTCGCGTTGACCATGATCCATACCCACGCAGGTCCATTCCTGTGGTTCCTACACCAAACTCCCCTGAAGTAAACTTAATTGAGGCTTGTGTCTGGCATTGGCACTCTTGATCCCAATTCACCCTCTCCCACCCCCAAGTCCAGGATGACCAGATTTAACCCAGTTCAGAGTCTTCATCCCAACAACAACCCCACTGGAGCTAGCCCTGTGGTTGTGTAAGGGGTGGTCCTATAATCAATCAGAACCAGGACAGTTTAGTATTTGGTGATGGTGTAGGCTGTTCCTCAAAGATTGGACTGCTCTGTCTGCCAGACCATGGGATGATGGATGGAATGGAGTTGTCCTTAAATGTTGAATACCATTCAACTTTAGCAAATTCTCCAATTCCCTGCTGGGAAATGATGGCCCATTATCTTCTGAGAATCTGTGGATTGCAAAAGCTTGTAGATTTTCTACCATCACCCATGTGTTTGACGAATGAACTCTATACAGGTCAAATCACTTTGAATGGGTGTCCACAATGATCAGAACATTGAGCCCATGAAAGGAGCCACATCGTCGACATGTAACTGAGTCCAGCGTTTACCCAGGCCATTCCCATGAATGTAGGAGAGCTGCAATGGCAATTTTTGTCATTGTTGGCACTCTGGGCACTACTGCAGCTATGTCAGCATCCAATCCTAGCTAGCAGATGCCATTTCTCACCATCATCTTTATTTTGGAAATCCTTGGAAGACTCTGGCAAACTCCAGCCAGTATCTGGCCATGACCTTTGCACAGGACAATCACTCTTGCTTCCTGTAATAAAATGCCATCCTCTGTTGTGATCTGGTCTCTGGGGTCCAAAAAGGTTTCAGTTCTGGTTGTGACAGCCCTTTGGTTTCCCCCTCTTTAGTAAGAAAGGAGGAGAACATGTCTCAATCTACATCAATGAAATTGAGGTCAAGAGGGTGGAGAGCGTCAGGTTCCTTGGAGTGACAATAATTGACAAACTACCCTGGTCTTCCCACGTAGTTGTGAAGGTCAAGACACACAACAACACCTCATCTTCTTCAGGTAGTTCAGGAAATTAGGCATGTCCAGAAGGACCCTCACCAACATCTACTGTTGCACCTTTGAAATCATACTGTCCAGGTGTATAATGGCCTGGTATGGCTACTGCTGTGCCCAGGGCTGTAAGAAACTACAGAGAGTGGGATGCACAACCCAGGCCATCATGGAGGCCAACCTCCATCCATGGACTGTATTTACATAGCTCACTTCTGTTTAATCATCAAAGACCCCTACCAGCCTGGTAATGATCTCCTACATCCTCTTCCATCAGGCAGAAGATACAGAAGCTGGAAGACATGCACCAGCAGGTTTAGGGACAGCTTCTTCCTGGCCATTATTAAACTATTGAATGGACTCTTTAGCCTCAAATAGTGTTGGTCTTGCTAATGTTGATCTTGCTAATGTTGATCTCTCTTGTACACCCTGTGCAATATTACCTATATGCCTCAGTCTAAATCTTTTGTTCAGTACATCCTTGCTTACTTGGATCTGCCCGTATTGCTTGTACACAAAGCTTTCGTTGTACTTCGCTACATGACACAACAAATCAATCAATCAGTCAATCACCACCAGCTATTTCAGTTTTGCCAGGACAGGATCTTTCTGAGTCTGAAGTCTGATATTGTCAGCTGTGACTGGAAGTGTGTCCAGAAAAGTTCCTGTGGCAGTATCTGCCAATGGGAGATGATTCAATGCATCTGCATTTGTTACTTCACCTCTTGGACTGTGTTCCTACTTGTAACTTTATGCACGTAGTATTAGACCCAATCTTGAATTCAGCCTGAAGCTATGAGCAGCACTGCCTTGCCTTCCTTAAGTAGATCTCGCAGGGGTTTGTGGTCTGTTATTACGACAGATGTACATGCATAAAGGTATTGGTAGAACTCCCTGACTCCAACAATGACCGCCGAGCCTTCCTTCTGTATTTGGGCATATCCTGAATCTTGGCACATTAGCCAAAGTCCTGGACGCAAGTGCTTTTGGGTATTTCTTAAAAATTGAGTTGCAGGTCAACAAGAAAATGAAGAAGGCGAGTGTATGCTTGCCTTTATTGGTCAGTGCATTGAGTATAGGAGTTGACAGGTCGTGTTGTGGCTGCACAGGACATTGGTTAGGCTGCTTTTAGAATATTTCATTCAATTCTGGTCTCCCTGCTGTAGGAAGGATGTTGTGAAACTTGAAAAGGTTCAGAAAAGATGTATAAGGATGTTGTCAAGGTTGGAGGATTTGAGCTATAGGGAGAGGTTGAATAGGCTGGGGTATTTTCCCTGGAGCATTGGGGGCTGAGAGTTGACCTTATAGAAGTTTAGAAAATCATGAGGGGCATAAATAGGATAAATGGACAGTTTTTTCCCTGGGGTAGAGGAGTCCAAAACTAGATAGCATAAGTTTAAGGTGAGAAGAGAAAGATTTGAAAGGGGCCGAAGGGACAAGAGGGCAAAGCCTCAAAATAAATGGGAGCAGATTTAGGACTGAACTCAGCATGAACTTCTTCACTCAGACAGGTGTGAATCTGTGGAATTCCCTGCCAAGTGAAGTAGCTGAGGTGTCCTTATTGCGTGTTTATAAAGCTCAGATACATTTTTGAACAGTAAAGGAATTAAGGGTTATGGTGAGAGGGCAGGTAAGTGGAGTTGAGTTCATGAAAAGATCAGCTATGATTTTATTGAATGGCGGAGCCGGCTCAAAGGGCCAGATGGCCTACTCCTGCTCCTCGTTCTTATGTTCTTATGTATGAACATTCCATAATAATTCATCAACCCAAGGAAAGACCTAAATTCCGGTACCAAGGTGGGAGCCAGGGCACATTTGATCGCCCTCACTTTATCTTCCAATGGGTGTAACCCAGTCACTTGGGGTGCCTGGACCACACATTCTTCCCTTCTAATGCTTACACCCATCTTGGAGAAATCACGAAGGATTATATCCAAGTTCTCTGAGTGCTTCTTATTGATCTTCCCTGTTATTCGCACGTCATCAAGTTAAATGGTGATCTGGGATAAACCTTGTAAAATGTTCTCCATTGTCTGCTGGAAGACAGCACAGGCTGATGATACCTCACATGGCAGTTTCATATATGGGTATTATGGGTATTAATTGTAGCATGCTTTCAGGAATCCTCATCTAACTGCAATTGCAGTACACATGGATCATATCAAGCTTTGTGAATGACAGCCCCCCCAACCCCCCCCCAACCCCCCCCAACCCTTCCCCCTCCCCCGCCAGCTTTGCATGTAAATCCTCTATGCAAGGGATTGAGTATTTATTCAGCGACAAAATGTGGTTCACCATTCATTTACAATCCCCACAAAGATAAACCAAAGTTGGACTTCACAATCGGTATGCCCAGTGCTGCCCGTTCAATAAAATGGACTGTTTTATTAATTCTTTCACTTCCAGCCTCCTGATTTCTGCCTCTACTTTTGCCCATAATGCAAATGGCATTTGGGGAGGGCCTTGTTAGGTTCATGAAACTACATTCTGATCAACATATAAGTTGGCTCCTTGGCTCCTTTGATAATCCCTAGGCCTCCCAGAGAAAACCTCCAGGTTTTTAATTAGAACATCATTCAGGCAGCCATTTTCTAAGCAAAAAGTGTGCAGCTAAACTAGGTGAATCTTTCTCATCCAATTTTATTCTCTCAAGCTTGGGCCTGAGCCTTTTACTACAATCAGCTAATTCGAATAAAAGACCAGAATCTAAGTTGTAAAGGTTCCCTGGTATAGGTTCCCTGGTATAGGTTCTCAGGTTAGCCAAGATCTTGCTCAAACTTAAAGGTTGGAGTCCAGAGTGAATTTTGGTAAAGAGTTATTCTGCATTTACTGATACAGTCTCACTAGCATCAATCTCCATTAGAACTGGGTGACCTTTCAACCAGATGCTAGTTTTGATTGGTTCCATTTTGGATGTTGTTGAGGAAGTTAACCGTTACAAAGCAGATGTAGGTGGACTTTCCAGAGTGAGCACTCTGCTGAATACCAACCTGTGATTCTCTTACTCAGTTTGGGCCAGTGAGACTCTTTTGCTGTCTCGAGTCTGCAAAGCGGCAGCAAGTGCAATTGCTTGCCGGCCCAGGATCCTGAAGAAAATGTTAATCATTTGACCGAGACTTGGCTTTGTTTGAGGATTTGCTGCGAGCTGACTGAGAGTCCCTCTGTTCAGGATATATCCTGAGTGAGGCCATACGATTGGATTTACCCAAGCTCAGTCAGACTGGTGAGAGTGCCCACATTCATTGGAATACCCTGTAATGCATATGCTGCGTGTTTTGCCTTTCCCAATGACAAAGCCAGTTGTAGTGCCTGTTTAAAAACAAGCTGGGCTTCAGCTGTAGGCCCTTTGCATGGTTACTTCATTAATCCCACATACCAAACAGTTTCTTAGCATCTCATTCAGGGTTATACCAAAGTCACATGCCTCTGACAATCACCTTAACCTCCTTAAAAACCCTGATTTGGATTCCCCTGGTTCTTGAATTGCTGAATATAACCATTCGTGTCTCAGAAATAGATGTGCCTTGAGGGCCAGAATATTCCTTAGCTAAATCTGTCAAATCCTGAAAGATTTTAGCACCTAGTGCCTCAGGTCAAGTTAGGCTCCTAATACCAAAAATGTTACCCCTCTCCAAGCTGTCTGGACAATTGCTCGTTGCTTTTCATCTGCCTCAATGTCATTTGCCGGGAATAAAAAATGCATTCTTTTCATACTCTGTGTCCAGCCTTTGATACTGAGATCACATGAGTCAAGCTTACCAAATAATGGCACGATGCAAGAAATGCTTACCCCAACTCAAAAACAACTGTTAGGAGCAAATTTTGTCAGGAGTATGCTTTTCGCTTGTCACCACTGAACTAACTATCCCAAGGCTCATATCCCTCTCTTTGCACATGGAGAATCTCTGACTCTGATCTAGCTCCCTCACAGCTAGCTCTCAGAGTAAATAGGATGTCTGACTGTCCTGTGCTCATCTGTCAGCCAGGATTCCCTGAGTGGACCAGATTAACAACCCCATTCAGGGAACTCATATTCTATGAAATTCACATTGGCTGACCTCATTACAAACTATATCCTGCATTAAGAGGGTTGATCCCATCTGTCACATAAACTGTATTGTCTGAAGGTGGCCAGTTGACTGGAATGTTTTGTTTTCTTTTCACATTGCCTCAGTACCAGGAGCAGTACTTATCTTGCAGATGGCTATTCCACCACACTTGCTCATTACCAGTGAAAGTGCATGACTTGAGCTGATGCATTTCAACAGGGTGGCTTGATTAACTTAGTCCTGAGGTTCCATTTTTTATACAAATGCCCTATCAGGTAGTCCTACATGAACTACTTCACAATTTACAGTATACTCTATATCAAAATACAACCAAAACACAATCACTGGATTTAGTTGGTGATGTAGTTAGTGTAAATGAAAACAAGAAAGGATAATTGGATATATAACAAATCCAATATCTATTTTTACCTTTCTCTTGATGAGGAGCTTTGTGAGAGAGACAGTTTATTCATTCCAAATAACAGCAATCTCTGCAATCACGAAACCCAATTAGCTGGCAGTGTACTTAGCTATCTAAACTATTTCCTTACTGCTCTATATCTGTACTTTCAGAGGATCTCTAATTAGCTTTTATCTAAAGAGGCTAGTCAAGGGAAAAAAAGAGGGCTTAAGTGATTGTACCACCACTCAGCATTCAGCAAAATAATCATAAGCAATTTTAATCAGATTAATTCTGTCACAGATATCACTGAAAATTACCTCCCACTTCCCTCTCTTATGATAAGGACCAATCTTCATTCCGAGAGTACCAGCACCAGAAGGAGACCAATATAGAGTTGATAATTATGAACTATCAGTTTTTTTTTAATGTTTTCAGTAGATTTCCCAGATACATCGTGCAGTACGAGGTTGCATTGTTGCTATGGAACACAGCAATAGGTACAATTTAATAAATGCTGGACATAATTGGTTTTGTCTGGCCATATTCTGGAGCAGCCAAGTACAATGGAAAAGTACAACCAGCTATAACAGTGATGTATAAAAGTGTGAAAGCTGTGATAGAGGACTGTAATGACAGCACTTTGACTCCTTCAACATTGTATTTGTTTAGGAAGGTCCCAGAAATTGTATTTCACAGGCCACATTCGCTATCAACACACAATTATCTGGCTTAATCATGTGGAACGGTGGCAAATTCACCTGGGGCTTAGGAACTAATGACATTCTCGTATGAGCTGCTTTAGTGAAATGGCCTAGCACCTGAAGCAGGAACAGCAAGATTGCTGAAGAAATTTGGTTTTCTTTCTTTCTGCTATTTCACTGCATAGAAACTCAACTCAAATCAACAAACACTCTTGATTGAACAGTGAGATAGTTGTGTTACTTTGTGTGGTTACATTGCACAGGTCACATGTTAAAACTCTCTTCCTTCTGTCAAAACTTCTTTCTTCCCAATAAATATTGAAATCTGTCAATAAATATATAAAGGATAATTGCAATGATATTAGAATTTTCAATGTGGGTCAAAAGATATTGATCTGAGTGAAAATGTCGAATGAATTGATGATAATACAAGACCAAACAATGTAAAAAATGTATGAGATAGTCAGCAAAATGAATACACATGTAACCTGAATATAGCGAAAATGATTTCTGATAACAAATATTCTAAAATCTGAATCTACTTCACATCTGGCTAAATGGAACTTTGCTCAAGCTATATTGAATGGCTGCCCCACCTTTACATCATTGAACCAAAAAAGCAATAATATTTCAAATATAATTCCAATCATCTGCCTGAAAATGTCAAATGCTATGACTGGCTCAGTTAATTACACAGTAATTCCATCATTGCAAGAGGAAAGTAGTTCCGGGACTATTTTTTATTTGTGACTATATGTCTGAATATGTAATACTTTCAGGACAGACTTGAAATAAGTTTCTGAAGCATTGGAACCAATCTGATAATTACTACTAGGGATGAAATAAGCACTTGCCTCAATGTATTAGTTTCCAAAGGTAGAGTGAGCTTCAAATTCCTGGCTGAAGAAGAACAAAAGAAACCTATTTCAAATCACTGTTCAGGGACCTTGCTGGAATGTGTAATTTGGCTCAACTATGATGCCGCCAAGAGTTGAATAGCACGGTGACACTCACTATCTCAATTCACAGATGAAGAATGACTTCTTGGTGAGACATACCCAGTGTTTGTGAAATAATTTGCCCACAGGAGCTGATAACTTCAGGAAGAAAGAAAATTGGCAAAATAAAAGAAGAATATAACAATTTCAAGTTGAGCTGAGAGTTTACTGTAATTGAATGACCTTGGTGCTCCCCCTACTTGATCACACTGTCACTCAATAATGCTCAATTGGTTAACCCTTGATACAACCCCACGTCCAGTAGACACTGTAATTTTATAGCAAAAGAAAGGATTTAAAAAGCTTCCCCTTAGCAGAAGATCATAAAAAAACTTAAGTACTCTGTCTATCATCCTGTCAATGCGTCATATGTTGCTGCCACGTTAAATAAAATTGAGATATATTCATCTGTCCTCGGCTATCAATAGAAAACTCTGGTGTAAGGTGTTGAGTAATATATTTAGCATGTTAACTCAACTGTGGATTTTATTTGCAAGGTTACCTCTAATTGTGCAAATCAGCAATTGTTAAAAATCATTAAACACACCGAAAAGTTACTATTGTGAGTTAGGTGAATATGTATACTTCGAATGTTTTCACAATTTCCTCTGAATGCAAGTCAGGTTTGTGACTGAGGAGTTAGTAAGATACAGCAGGGTAATTTAAACAAAGCACGGAAACCCATTCATTTTAGGTTATATGTGAATTCCTAGTGCCATGTTTTGTAAATAGCACCCAGAATAATTTCAGAACTGGATTTATTACTTACCTGATTGTATCTATTGTGGTGGGTATGATAGAACCTAATGTAGTTGATGCGATATCTTACAGGCTATTTTCGTTAAAGAACTGATCTGCTTGAATTCATGAAAGTGAAAACAAAGACAAAGTTTGTTAATTTACCAGTTTGTGAGTTTCAGTTTTTGTAAGACTGTTAAATATTTTATTCAATATTATATATTTAACAACTGCGTAACCTTAACTAATGAGTGAAATTTTAATTTATGAAAGTATAAAATATATGGCACAAAAAATACTTTAAGGGCCTCAATCCAAAAGTTTTGATTTCTGTTTTCAAATGCCTCCATGGTTTTGTCACGACTGTTCCGTAATCTTCCCCAGACATATAACATTCAAGATCTCAGTGCTGTTCCATTCCTGGCCTCTTGACCACCCCCAGGTTTTATTGCTCCATTGTTGATGGCCATGTCTTCAGCTGCCAAACTCTGAAGCTCTGCAACTCACTCCAGACAAAACACATGCAGCTTCTTTGCTTCTTCCTGTCTTGGAGACGTAACTTCAAACTTACTCTTTGGACAAATTTTTCAGTCAGCCATACCAATACCTCCTTATGTGACTTGGGGATTGGATTTTACCAAGTTCAAGGTGACAGATTAGGAAATTGCAGAAGGAGGAGGGAGCTGCAGTGGGGTGACTTCCCAATGTAGTCTCCTGCCAGAAGCAACTTGGTGCGTAAGTAAGTCAACTTTTCAAGGCTGAAAGAAAAACAATTAACATTGTTAAGGTTATGATTAGGATTGATTTTACTGCCTTGCCTGTATTTTTCTGGCTGCTGCATTCATGAATGGGGACTGAGGCTCCATCCTCAGAAATATTAGATCATAAGTAGTGAATCTAACACTCCTATGGCCACATGAAATTCATTCCTGATGAAGGGCTTTTGCCCAAAATGTCAATTCTCCTGCTCCTCAGATGTTGCCTGAGTGTTCTCCAGCACCACATTCTTGACTGGAAATAGGGGCAGAAATAGATCAGTCAGTCCCTCATGACTGATCTTCTTTGCATTTTCAAATACCACATTCCCATCTACCCCTAATAACCCTTGACTCCCTGCCTAATGGGAACCTATCTGCCCCTGTCTTATAGATATTCAATGACCTTCACCTCTATTGCCTTCTGAGGCACAGATTTTCAATATTGAAACAATTCACCTTCTGCCTGAATTAAAACCCAGCACTGCATATGCTGGAGCTTTGAAACAAAAGCAGAAATTGTTGGCAGAACTCAGCAGGTCTGGCAACGTCTGTGGTGGTGGTGGGGGGTGGGTGGGTGGGGGGTTGGGGGGTTGGGGGGGGGGGGGGGTTGAGCAGAATTAATGTATCAAGTTGAATGACTTCATCAGAACTGACAGGAGCCAGGAAAAGATGATATTCATGCTGAAGATGAGGGGTTGGGGAGAGGAGAGATAAGTGAATAGACAGAGACAGACCCCAGAGAGAAAGAGATACAAGAAAGGGGTAGACAAATGAGGTGTTACTGATAGTAGGCCATGGCAGAAGAGAAGCTGAATAAATCATAATGAGAGCTAAGAATAGGAAACAATGGGTAGGTTGCGCTAAAAGAACTCCACATGATGACAGTATCAGAGTGTGGGGGTGGGTAAAGATCATGGAAGGATGGAATCAGGCTCTAAAGTTACAGACCCTGATATTGCAATCTAGAAGCTGCAGGGTTCCCAAGTGGAAAATGAGCTGCCATTCTTCGGGTTAGCACTGAGGCTTGCTGGAAGACTAGAGCAGGCTTCCAACAGACATGCTGGCCAGGGAACATGCTGGTGTGTCTAAATGGCTAAGGCTGAAGTGACCAGAAGAAAGTGAGACGAGTTAAAGGAGAAGTTGCTCAGGGTGAGGACGAGCTCAGCCGGGCGAAGAAGGCTGGTGGTGGATGGGGACGGTTCTGGCCTTTTTTTCCAGGAATCGTGTAAATCTCGTTAACCTCCTTTTACATTCCCCCAATGCATTTCCATCCTTCCTTAAAAAGGGGATCAAATTAAGTACAGCTTTTAAGATGCAATTACACCATGCATTGCATGACAGAGGTACAACTTCCTCATTTATATTCGTTTCCTCTCATAATGAGGGCTAATGTCCCATTAACCATTTTGCTTACACGTTGTAACTGCACACTAACCTTATGTGACTCATCTATCTCATCCATTCTGTTCGATGCTGCTAACTACCTGCCTCTGGCTCCTTTTTTGGCCAGTTCAGTGAAGTTGCTCTTAAGCCTACTTGTCGAGTTTGAGTGAATGCTTTTTTTAAGCATTTCTCGAAGTCTGTCTCAAAGCTAATCCTTGACCGACCTCAGGCACTCACTCCCTTGATGCAGTTTGTCAAGGGAGCTGTCAGTAATTTCATTTTTTTTTCTTTTTTTCTTTTTTGGGCAATGCTGCGTGATTCTCCTGGTTATATATATTTTTTCTTTTTTTTTGCTTTCTTCTTTTTTTTAACCCCCACACTACCGCCTAACTGCAGTAGTGCTTATTTTTTTCCCCAGCACCCATGGTGTGTGTGTGTGCAGATGTGAGACACAGTGAGAGACATAAAGTGCATGAATCTTTATTCAATTTCCACCACCAGGAAGTCAGTAATTTCATTACACTGGCAGCGTTAATGGGATTGGAGAATGGTCAATGGGTGGGAGGGGAAAGCACATCTTTTTAAAAAAACTCACTGGTCTGGTTCCCATGACTGATCCCTGTGGATAAAATACTAGCAGAGAAAGACTCCTGAGCCTGGGGTTCTTCTGCTCCATCAGCCTCTTTTTCTCCTTTCTCTTTTTTTCTCGGGCGTGGCGATGGCATTGGCAGCGAGGTGAGTCCAGGGCACAGACTTGGGGCAGAGGCATCGGACTCGGGTCTGGGTGCCTGGCAATGTTTGCCACTACGATGTGAGCCTAGCGCCGACATATGGCAGCCACAACAAGAGCCGGTTTGGGTTCCCGCGACACCTGCATCTGGCGCAGATTCGCGGAGGCAACAGCGGTGACAGGTTTGGGCCCAGTACAAAACCTGACAGCATCAACCAGGTCGGTCCAGAGCAGACTGTTGGCAGGGGTGGCTGAGTGGGGTTTGGGCCGGTGCGGCACTCAGCAATATCGGTGGCAACTACATCGGTAAGGCCCAGCGAAAATTCATGGTGGAGGCAGCATTAGTGGAGGCAGGATGACACCACAGTCTGGCAACTCTTGTTCCGATAGTGTGGCGAGGGGACTTATAGCTGGCTACTCCAGACCCATGACTGAGCACTGAAGGAGGATTGTAAAGCTGAACTTTACTTCTTTATTTTTCTGCCTCTATGACTCTATGTTTCAGCTTATATTTCAGTATTTTAAGATGGTGCCATGAGTGGTGAAATTATACAACACTTTTCACTATATTTTGTAGCAAAAAGCATGTGAAAATAAATAAATGAAATCAGTGAGTTTAGACTCCATTGGTCTGACATTAGTATTCCAACACCTACCGTAAAATTCCATACTTGGCATTATTTGAAAACAATCTTATGAAGCACTTTGGAGTATTTTACTCCATTAAATGCTCTACTAATGCAAGTTGTTTTTGTTGATTGATGATTGTGTTTGCGGGCAAGAAGATCTATATTCTGGCTTGTTGATTTCCCCTTTGGAAGTTTTGAAATGAGCTGCTTCACCCCAAATTTGAAAAAAAGATACATAACTAATTCCACCCCGACATTGTAAACAGTTGCACATCATGACAATACCATGAATCATTAATGAAGAAAATCACTGTATTGCAGTTGAACCAAGAGGAAGCATGATTGTTTGAAATTTTTGGGTCGCATCCATATTTTGTAGATAGCATTGGTGTTGGCAAAGGCAAAGTCAATGCTCGTGGTGTCAGCAAAACAAAGTTATATAGGTGTACCTAATGTCTCTAATTCCCAAATAAACATTTAAAACATACCTTTAAGCTGTGTTTTTTTTATTTTGCCGTTTATATTACCACATGAAAATAAAATTGTTTTCCTTTGTGTTATGACAGTTAAGTTTTCTTCTCTGAAGAATAATGTTATTGCTTAAGGCAATTCTTATATAATTCTGACCATCTTCCTGTATTGTGAGCTCTGAGAAAAGAAAGCAAAAACAATAGTTTACTTGATAATTGTCTCATGTATTTCCATGGAGTCAACATGGTTACATAAGTACTCTCGGTAACCTTAATGGAAAACTTGCTTATAGATATACATTTAGTTCAGAATTCAGGTATATAGAGCAGTCATTTATATAGGTGACATAACAGTGCTTGTTGTGTCTGTCCTTCATGAGACATATATGATGGAACCTTTTTTTGGCCAATTGCATCTTGTTATTTTGAAGTAGTCTTGCTGGGAGACCCAGTGAAATTTCTTGTCAAGTCTTGCTGTGCAGGTGATCATGGGAGGTGGGTAGAATAGCAGAATGTAAGGTATTAGACAGAAAATGGTGGCACACATGTTTTCAGAATAGAGAAGACTATTTTCCTATTTCCGACAATGGTGGGTACTCCTCCAGATGGGGTTAGACTGTTTTAACTGAATGACAGCTTCACATTAGGCAGACATGTTCTGGTGTAATTCTTTCTAAAACTGATTATAGGAAAGAAGACATCCAGTTTCTGCCCCATCCCATCCACCAGGACCACCTACTCCCTGCAAATTTTACTGTCTGCCATATCCAACGCAAATCTCAGGAGCAGTACAGGACAGCTCAGGGCAGCCAGTGCTTATCATGGTGCACAAGGACTTTTAAAGATGACATGGGTGCAGTGGATGCCAGTGAATTCCAGGATATCCACTCAGTGACGAGTTGTTCTGGGAAAGGCACAGCTTACAATGGGGCCAGAGTGGGGACTGAGGTTTCTCATAGGGGTGAGTTTGATAAGATACAGTGAGAAATTCTGTCAGTCCCCTCAGTGAAAATCCATCTAAAATGCTCAACGCATTTCAGGCATAACCAAGAAAATGTAAGAAGCTGCCCTTAATTTCCACAGCTTTACCGATTCCAAATGGGTACAGTATTCAAACAAGAAAAACAAGATTAAGCAGGTTTAGACCAAACAATAATTAAACTGACATCATAAAGACATATATGAACTGAAGTAACTGAGAATTTTTGCAGTTATGCTATTCAATATTAACATTAAAAATGATTAATAATTCAAATGCTTCAACTGTACAGAATTGCCAATCTCATGTGGTTTATGATGTGATCTAAATCATTTCATTGAGCTGGGGTCCTATAGTAACTTCTTCCCAAGTTCTAGTCCATTCATGTTTCTCTGCTATTTTATTCTACCAGATTTATTCTGAGATATTTTGACAGCTTTACTGAAATCGAGTATATAATAACGTTCAGGCTATAGGATTGAGTGGAAGGTGACTGTGTTTATCTAAAAGGACACAATTGATAAATGACAATGACAGTTAAAAATGACCAGTTTGCTCCACTGCACAATTTGAAGCCATAACATAAAAATTACAAAATTTCATTCATTTCTGACTCATGTCTATATTGGTTTTTATGTTTTTGTGGTTATAACGGTGGCTGCACTTCAACAGCACTGCATCACCAGAAAGCACTTTGAGGCATTTGTAGTGACAAGAAATGATGTCTAAATGCAAATCTGTCCATCTAACTCGCAAGGTGTAGCTAATGTCAAATATTATAAGTACCAGAATCTGAAATGTAAACAACAAGTGCTGGAAGTTTTGCAACAATAATCTGGTTGCTGTTTTGCAGATACTACCTGACCTGCTAAGTATTTATATTTGTTGTTATTATTTCACAAGGAGAAATGCTCTGAATAGTTTACAGTGGTACATGTTTAATTGTTGAAGACAATATTTGTTTTGAATATTTAACTTTGTTTATTCACAGCCCGAAGAGAAAAGCATCAAGTAAGCCAAGAACAATTTGATGGAATAATGTGAACCATTCAAAGTGGAAACTTGTGCGTTCATAACAATTACCAAAATCTGAAAGTGATATTTTGGACTCATGTCTGTTCACTAAAATTAGCAATCCATATTGTGGAGTTCTACTGAATTTTTCATTAAACTGTCAAATGTGGACATTGTCTTGTGTATTGTGCAAAAATTACTAATGTACCTGTATCAAATACCTACCTCCACCATTTTAACTAAGGTATTAATCAATCTTTTAAAAATCTAATGCTTTCTTGACAGCATCAACATCCTTGCCATTATATAATGGCAGAGTAGGAGCCAGTTTTGTATTGTATTTCAATGAATATTTGAACATTGTTATGACCAAGATAAGATAAATGAAGAGTTGACTCATCCAGGTAAGTGGACAGTATTCCATCACACCCCTGACTTGTGCCTTGTCGATAGTGGACAGGCTTTGGGAATGAGGAGATGGGTTACTATCTGCAAGGGTTTTAACCTCTGATGTGCTCTTATAGCCATTATGTTTATATGACTAGTGCAGTTCATTTTCTGTCAGAGGTAAACCAAAGATGTTGATAGTGGGGGATCCAGAAATGGTAATGGAATTGAATATCAAGGGGTTAGATTCTATCTTGTTGGAGGTGGCCATTGCCTGGAATTGTGTGGCACGCATGTTATTTGCCATGTGTCAACCTAAGCTTGGATATTGTCCAAGTCTTGCTGTATTTGAATCCGGAGTGATTCAGGAAATGGAAAGCTGTGAATGGTGCTGAATATTGTGCAATCATGAGCAAACATCTCCAGTTCCAAACATATGAAAGAGGATAAATCATTGTTGAAGCAGCTGAAGATGTTTGGGCCTAGGTCACTACAGTGAGGACCTCCTGCAGAAATGCCCTGGAGCTGAGATAACTTATCTCCAACTACCACAACATCCATCTTCACACATGGTGTGCCTCCGACCAGAGGAGTGTTTTTGCCCTGATTCCTATTGACTCCAGTCTTGGTAGACTCTCTTGGCACCACATTGTGTTCAGCAGCTTGGTTGAAGGGAAACTGTTCCAGAATGGAGTCCATTGAACTTGGCTGGGGGACTCCAGAAACATTTGTACCTGGTCAACTAATGTATTCGAAGGATCTTCTTACTAGAGACAAGTGGACCCCCTCCAATTCAACATCCAAATGTCAGAAGAAGGCAGGCCTGCGGTGGGGGGGGGGGTGGGGGTGGGGGTGATAAATAAGGGGGAGAAAGTTGGTGGAGGGACAATGCTGTGAGTTGGCTTTGGAGGGACCTTTGTGTGTGGGTTTTCCTCTAGCTACCTCCAAGAACTGCCCCGTTATACTTCTGCTGAAGAGGCAACTGGGTGTGCATCAGGTTCCCTGTCTCCATGCTTTCAGTCCCGAGGGCCAATGACTGGGTGATAGAATGCAGATGTAATTGTCTCTCAATCACACCCTGAGGGTGTGGGCTCTCCATGGCAGCTGCCAACCTGTCCATGGAGAAAGACAGACAATCATGTGCTTGAATCAAAAAGTGTGATGCTGGAAAAGCACAGCCAGTCAGGCAGCAACCAAGGAGCAGGAAGGTCGACATTTTGAGTGTAAGTGTTTCTCCTAAGGAAGGGCTTATGCTCGAAACATCGACTGTCCTGCTCCTCTGATGCTGCCTGACTGGCTGTGCTTTTCCAGCGCCACACTTTTTGACTCTGTCTCTCGCATCTGCAGTCCTCACTTTCTCCTAATCGAATGTTTGAGGTAACTGGCTCACCACAGTGCAGCTGTATTCCTGCAGCCTCTGGGTCAGTGAGGGCCCACATTGTTCTGACGCTCCTGTACCTTTGATTGCTGACACCACAGGGTCCTCTCCAGCTTATGGCTGAGCAGATGACTGGTCCCTGGCAGTCCTCCAAGTGCCCACAGTCTGGGACATCTCTTCCTCAACCAGTTGCAGAACTGTTGCTGTGGGGCATTCGCAATCTTTCTAAGTATGACCTTCCCACTGAGGGGTCAGTATCTGGGCTGGACTGCTAGGAGCAGACTTGCTGTTGTTTTCTCTGAGAGTTCAACAATCTCGTTCTCAGGGGTTGAGGGGATACTTGAGCTGGAGCAGTCTGTTTCTCTGCTGTAGTTACAGACATCCCACAAGGGACTGAAGGTATCATAGCTGGTGGTTAGGAGCAGAATGCAATGGAAGACGCTGACAGTGGGGTTAGTGTGAGTGTTGAGTGGTACTTACTTAGTGTATGTCCCGGTATCCATGCAGCTACTGTTCCACTGTTCTCCTGCCAGGATCACAACTCTTTTCACTGTAGTGGGAGAGGAGCTTGAGGTTGGGCTTCCCTCCATTTACCCAGTCCTTTTCTGCCCTATTGCCAGCTTTCTTCAGCTGGAAAGAGAGAAAGGATTGAATTGAGTGAGAGGAAAGTCAGTGGCACAGCCGTTAGTGTTTGTGAAGTTGGGGAATAAGTTTGTGAGGTGTCTCGAATGAGTGAGTAGAAAGCACAGAGACCATGGGGGTTAGTGGTGTGGGTAACTGGGGGAAACAACACCAACTGAGAGAAGATGTTGCAAATAATCATGAGAGTGGCAGCTCATGAGCCTTTAGTGGAAGGTAGGCGCAGCTTTAGTGGAAGGTGGGCACAGATTCACCTTATCATATGTTGTACTTCAAATTACTTAAGTACTGAGTCCCAAAATAAATATCTTTGGAATGAAGTCTAGTCAATTTGAATCAATTACATCCCAACTTTCCAACTCCAGGGAATACACACCATACTTGTGTAACTATTCTTCATAAGTTAACCCTTTAAGCTCTGGTATGTAGACCACTGGTCATCACTTGAATGAAGTTGTGAATTGCACACTATGAAGTCCCTTTCTGCAATCTGAAACAATCTGCAGTGAAGAAATTCAGAGCTGTGGTAACTTTGAGAACCCACTTGCCTGGCAGCTTTCCTGGCTCAGTAGGTGCTTTTGTAGGAATGCAATGTCATTCACAAGTTCCATGGCAAACAGCAGCCTCCTCCAGCACTGTATCACAAAAAGGCCCAAAAAGGATGACTCTTGGTTGACTTTGGTTTCCTTGTGCATTACCCAATCACACACATACACAAGCCCGGACTTGATGTCTTCTGAAAGGCCCATCTCCTGCTGCATCTTCTTTCACTCTTAATGCATCCAAAAGCAATAGGCAATGCATTCTCCCCTTGTAAGTAGAGGAAGCTGATTCCTAGGTCCACTTTCCATTCCTGTAGTTGCTGATGCTGCACAATCGGATTTTCAGTTCAGTCGTTGAGACGGAAGCAGGCCATTATCCCACTAATAGTCTCCCTGAAACCAGGAAGCAATGTTCTAATGTCATGGCTGTGTTAACATTTTTGATTAGATTCCCTACAGTGTGGAAACAGCCCCTTCGGTCCAGCAAGTCCACACCGACCCCTAACAAACAACTCACCCAGACTCATTTCCCTCTGACTAATACACCTAACACTATGGGCAATTTAGCATGGCCAATTCACCTGACCTCCACATCTTTGGATTGTGGGAAGAAACCGGAGCACCCAGAGGAAACCCATGTAGACATAGGGAGAATGTGCAAACTCCACACAGACAGTCATCTGAGGCAGGAATCAAACCCATGTTCCTGGTGCTGTGAGGTAACAGTGCTAACCACTGAGCCACCATGCCACCTTACAATAAGTCTTATCAGGCCATTGGGCTGCTCTCAGATTAAACAGAGATGAAGGGTGCAGAAAAGATTTACAAGGATGTTGCTGGGGTTTCAGGAAAGCTGAATAGACTGTGGCTGTTTTCTCTGGAGCATCGGAGGCTGATGGGTGATCTTATGAAGGTTTATAAAATCATGAGGGAAATAGATAGGCTGAATAGCCAAGGTCTTTCCCCTGATGTGGGGGAGTCCAAAACTGGAGGGCATAAGTTTAAGGTAAGAGGTGAAAAACGTAAGAGAGACTGAAGGGGTAACTTTTCCACACATCGGATGGTGTATGTGTGGAATGAGCTGCCAGAGGAGGTGGTGGAAGCTGGTCCAACTACAACATTTAAAAAGCATCTGGACGGGTATATGAATAGGAAGAGGGATATTTCAGCTTCAGAGTTTTAGAAGATTTATTAAAATGTTTATTCTACAAATAACAATTGATATATATCTATAACTGCTATGATGTATTTTTTCACTTTTATGCCAAGTAATTTCTAATTACAATCTTTGGCATTTGCAAACCAAAGTAAAAAGATACTTATATGTGACAAACATGAAGTACTTGCAGCTTGTAATATATCTGAGCACCAGTAAAAGAAAGCTTTTAGCTTTTTGGTAATGTCTCTCATGTAAACTGCTGCTGGAATTTACAATCATAATCCCCTGTGCTTGAACATTTATCTTTATTAGCAATTGGATGAAAGAATCATTTATACAACAAAAAGACAGACACTGACTTTCAAGAAATGTCCACCTCACTCATCAAATACAGTGTGATGATTGTTTCCTGAAAACAGAAAATCTAAGAACTTTTTACATCATCATATACGTAATTATCAGATGGTAGTCCTTGGTACAATATTTCTAATGTAATTACCACCCAAAAATAGAGTGAATTGCACTTTGTAGATAAAAAAAACATTGAGTTTTTGTTAACAGCCCAAGAGAATATTTTTCCAGTAGTCACTATTCCTTGAAGCCAGCTAGTAGATTCTTCCTGAAAAAGATGAGAAAGATGGGAAGAAAAAAGCTAATGTGAATTTCATTCTGTGTACAGCAGGCCAGCAGTGAGTGACAATGTTAATCACATAAAATATAACATATCCAATAATCCCAATGGCAGTGTTTCATTTGCTGTGGGGACAGTGTTAATGACATATTTAACAACTTCTTCTTGGTGTCCTCACTCTACATTAACCTGCTGTAAGGCGCACTGAGAAAGAAGAGAACGTGCAATCAGAACATTATTATGCTGACAGGTTGGGCTAACTGGGTTGTGAAAATAGGACAGGGAGGGCTGGCAATTGTATCTGATCAATAACTAGGAAAGGAGTGACAGATGCTTAACTGAACATTTGATGAAAAAAGCATGATGTTAATCAGTGTGGATGTGAGACTCAAGGTGTCAAAAAAAATGTTACTCCAATGCCTTTGCAGATCCACAGAGGCCTGCAACAAGATCATTTGGCCCATTAGGTCTGTACTTGCAACTTGCTTGAACAATTCAGAATTTATCCCATCATCCCTGTTCCTTCTCCTCACCCTCTTTCATCTTTTAATGATTTAACTGAAAAGCTTTCAAAGCTGAAAAGGTTTCTGCCTCCCTTATTTGCTATATTAATGTATTCCATGTTCCAATGTCCCTCTGTGTGAATAAGTTCAGCTAAACTCTTTCTTTATTCTGCAAGTGATAATCTCAAATTCATGCCCATCGATGGCAGCTCCTACCCAACCCAAGGAAATAACTTTTTCTATCCACATGTCTGAAAGTTTTCATAATTTCATAGAGCTTAATTGAAACTCCTCCAACTTTCCTTCTCAATTAAGATAATCACATCTAAATATCTTGCTTCTCATAATAAGTGTACATTCCCATATCTGACAGCACCCTTGTTAATCCATAATGTTAGTGCACTAACTTTATAACCATTATCCTTCATAATTTCAGCATGATCTCTTCACTCTTGTACTTCATTTTGAAGACCAAATAAATTAGCTTTTTCTTGTGGTTTATCTAAGTGCATTCTTATTTTCAGGGAATAATGTATTTAACACTCCAGAATTATCAGTATCTTCCAACTGAATATGCACTCCCATTCATTTTCCCTCCTCCCCAAGTATTTACAGCTATCTAAATTGTAACTGACTCTGTCCGCCAATTCTGCTAAACTGTCTGTCTTCATGATCGTAGTCATGATTTGGAGATGCCAGTGTTGGACTTGGGTGTACCAAGTTAAAAATCACACAACACCAGGTTATAGTCCAACAGATTTAATTGGAAGCACACTAGCTTTCGGAGCAACGCTCCTTCATCAGGTGATTGTCAGGAGATGACAATTAAACCTGTTAGATTATAACCTGGTGTTGTGTGATTCTTAACTCTGTCTTCATGATGACTTTTAAAGTTCTGAGGCTTCCTAAGTTTATATTATCAACAAATGTGAGATTATGTTCTGTGCTTTTAAATTCAAATTCCCTACACTGACTGCAGAATTTAAAACTGAATTCTGTGTCCAATCATTACCATCACCAAACCAAAGACTATCCAGCTTCTTCTTACTTTGTTTTCAATCAACCACTTGTTCATCCATATTGCTACATTTCCTTTTATAATATGGCTAAATGTTTGTATCAATCCTCTTGTGAGATTCTTTTCTGAATCCTCACTGAAATCCCTTTCGACTTCATGTATTACATTATGTCTACCTTTTTAATCAGTCATCTCTTTACAAAACATAACTAATTTTATCTCTTACAAATTAGGACTGACAGTACTTGATGAACTCATTTAGCAATTTTATTATAGATAAATTTTTGTTCAGAGTGTGCCCATATCTGATATTAGAATAACTGGTTAAAGGTTACTCAAAGGCAACCATTAACAGCTTCCTGGTCCTTCCATCTGACAGCACCTATTAGACTAGCAGTGGCCAAACTGATCTGGAGCCCAGGGCAATAGTGACAATTCAAGTGCATCTACATGATGTTTCTATTTCTTGTGTCCACAGCACATGCAACTTCTCTTTTAAAGCACAGTTCAAGTGACATATAGGCGATACCACAGCGGTGGCACAGTGGTTAGCACTGCTGCCTCACAGCGCCAGGGACCTGGGTTCAATTCCCGCCTCAGGCGACTGACTGTGTGGAGTTTGCACATTCTCCCCGTGTCTGCGTGGGTTTCCTCCGGGTGCTCCGGTTTCCTCCCACAGTCCAAAGATGTGCGGGTCAGGTGAATTGGCCATGCTAAATTCCCCGTAGTGTTAAGTAAGGGGTATGGGTGGGTTGCGCTTCGGTGGGTCGGTGTGGACTTGTTGGGCCGAAGGGCCTGTTTCCACACTGTAAGTCTAATCTAATCTAAACCACAGTAATGTACAACTGATTCAATCACAATTATTGTTCCCCACTCAAAAGCAAACAACTATTGTATTTAAATCCCAAGAATCTTAAATAGCCACATCAGGAAGTAACCATGTAGAGTGATTCTGACTTTTAGGGTTCTCCCAGGAGATGCAGCAGAATGGGAGAAAGTAAAGAACACTTAGACAATAGGGGAAAGCACATGTCAAGAATGGGAAGGAGAAGGGTAAGATGTGGTGATTTTGAAAGCACTGATAAAAAGAAAACGATGCATCTACTTGTGCACAGTTATTCATAAATGTTAATGTGTTTTGAGAAGATTTGTAGCTCTGAGTTTGAGGTTCTGGATGTAAGTTTGCTCACTGAGCTGGAAAGTTTGTTTTCAGAACTCTTAACACCGTACTAGGTAACATAATCAGTGAGCCTCTGGTGAAGCACTGGTGTTAGTGAACTGCTTTTGATATATGTGTTTTGGTTTCCTTGGGTTGATTATGTCATTTCCTGTGGTGATATCACTTCTTGTTCTTTTCCTTGGCAAACAAGTTGACGTGTTTGGTGATAGAGTTCCAGTTCCAGTTGGAATGCCATGGTTCTAGCTATTTTCACGCGTGTCCTTCCTCATCTGTATGCAAGTTTACATACAGATGAGGAAGGGCACTGCTTATACTGGGACAACACATCTATCCTAGGACAAGTCAAACAGAAACGTGCACAAAAATTCCAAGAAGCATGGCATTCCAACTGGAACTCTATCAACAACACATCGTCTTAGACCACATTTACCATCCTCTGAGAAAAAGAACAGGAAATTACATCAGCATGAGAAATGACATCACCACAGGAAATGGCGTCATCAACCCAAAGAACCTGAAACACGTAAATAGAAAGCAGGTCACTAACATCTGTGCTTCACTGGAGGTGCACTGATGATATTACCTAGTATGGTGATGAAACATCTGAAAACAAACCTTCAAGCTCAGTAAGCAAACTCACCACCAGTTATTCAGAGAGATGCTGAAGGCTATCAGGCTCATTTAGGATGGTATTAGTCAGGATGTTTTGTGGTGTGTGCAGAATGGAATTAATTGGAATTTAAATAAAGGTAAAGTCTGGACCATAGGGCTTTGCTCGCATCAGAGACAGAGAGATGACTGGTAGCTGTTGAATGTGAGGGTCACCATGCCTCAGGTGAGGAGAGATGTTGAAAATAAGACAACTTCAGTCGGTGCCGGAATTGAAGCCATGCTATTGGCATTACATTGCATCGCAAACCAGCTTTCCAGCCATCTGAGCTAACCAACCTCCTTGCATGAAGGTAAGGGATTAATAGAATGTTTACAAAGAAAGCTTACAATATATTTCTCTGATAATTTGGGTTTGGATGTACCTTGTAATCATCACAGTTCTAATTCATTTGGTGAAGGAGAGAGCTGAAGCCAATCTTTTCCAACCTTTTAGTTATTTACAGCATTACACATTTCAAGCAAACACTTCCTAACTCAACAACCACTAGTTATAATCAATGACTATTTGTAGGGTGCAAGTGAATCTTCAGTTAATCTTTTGACTTTCATATAATTAAACACAAGGAATGGTACAATTAACGATCTCTGAAATGTTTTTAAAGCGATCTTTATAATCCTCCATGCTAAAATTGTTTGTCTGCATAGTAGTTCCCCTCGATCACCCTTCTGAACCTTTTGCAAAGCCAAGCAGGGTGAACCCTACTGTACATCTTCTCCAAATCTGGAAAACAGTTCAAAAATACTTGAACGTGTTAGTATAAAACATAAACATCAGAACAATATTGGCATGCCTCCTTAGTTCAAAATCATGTGGCTGCCTATCTGGCAGCATTGTGGGCACACATGCACCATATTGATTGATGAAGAACCAATCTTCATCTACTCAAAGGATTGACAAGAAATTCCAGATTTGCCAGGAACACCCATGCCCCAAGAATTAGTTAGAAATAGGGGTCAACTCATGAGATGGTTCTGTCTGTTAGTCTATCCATGCTTATATGTTGATTCAATACTATAACCATAACCCACCAACAGGGCTAAATGAAAACAGAGTTACATTTCCTTCCTTCTACCTTACTTAATGTAAATGATAAGACTAACACTGAGGTTAGAAAAATCAGAATTAGAATCCACTCTGTAAGACTTCTCTTTTCACCCACTTTGGTACTTTGCTTTGTCAATTTCATACATTATATTAAGTTAGCCAGTGGTTGTTTGAAATGTAAATGTTTCCTTTCGTTCTTTTTTAGTTCAGAGATATTCATTTTATATTTGTATTATTAATTGGGCCCCTGAGGTCTGTAAACACATGCTGTATTTTGGAATACAACTTTAATAATGAATATGCATGTATATGACTCAAATCGATAGCAGAATATGAGCAGATATAGAAGAACAGTCATTACTCAAATAGATTTCATTCCCAACCCCAGATTTATTTCATTATAAGTGTAGAAACTAACGCATGCTGTGAGCCTAAAGCAAATCACAATGTACATTTTAAAACAGAGTGTACATTTAATGACATTTTTTTTTCCACAAGGAAAAGATTAAAATGCCTTCGCTCATGCAGATTACAGGTTCAGCCAGTAATTGCAATAGACAGGAGAGTTTCAAGGACACAGAATTAGATTCCAAGACAGTCAGATACTGAGAATGTACAAGGGAAAAAATTAAAGAACTTTATATAAAATGCACTAGGTGCCTCCAAAGTAATGAATCTGCCAAAGGCTGATAACATTTTACCTGAAGAGTTGATTGAATAAACCAGATTATTCATTAACTGATACCTTAAAAATATCAATTTATTCTGATTATTTCTTAAAGGTTAAAGAGCAAGTAGGAAATCTGACACAGTAGATTAAAACAACAGTTCATTAGTGAAACAAATTTGACAAATGCCTTATAATCTATGAGGTATAAACTTATCGGGAACTGTAATCCATTTTTGTCATTCTGTCAACTGTCCATTTCAGATAATATGAAATATAGATTCTTTAAAATTTCAGGAATAATACAGTTGTATGTCACACACAATGTTGCTTCAGAATGACTCCTTATTATCCTTAATATTCCACCAAATAGACAAATCCATTTTTATTATTGTATTTTCTTCATGTTTATATTACTGTGAACCTTTTTTTATTTCTACTTTCCTTCTTAGGAAATTTATTATTTTATTTAACATGGGAGAAAAAAAATTATTACTACAACAGGATGATTTTTAATTAAAAGGAAGATAACTTCTCACGATTTGCTTTCCCTCAGTGCAGACCAGTGGACAGGAACATAAATTTGGTTATAACATGAATTCTGAGCTTATTAGCTTTGTCCATCAATAGCTCTTGAGCATCTTAATATTGGAATGTGGAGGGACTGAATTTTCTCATTTTCAGTTCAGGTGCTTTGTTGAGTGAGATTTATGGCATCCAGTCAGCCATGACTCAGAAGGACATTTCTCATGTAAGGTTCCACTTAGAAACAGAAACATAGAATATCGGAGCAAGAGTGGGCCGTTTATCCCTTCAGTCCTGCTCCGACATTCAACATGATCATGGCTGATCATCCAACTCAGTACCCATTCCCTTTTGACCAACACCCTTTGATCTCTTTAGTCCAAAAACCTATATCTAACTCCTTCTCAGAAATATTCAATAGTTTGGCCTCAGCTGCTTTCTAGGGCAGAGAATTCCGCAGACTTACCAGTTTCTGGATGAAGAAATTTCTCCTCATCTCAATATTAAATGACCTAACCCATATCCTTGAAATGTGATCTCTGATTCTGGAGACTTTAATCATCAGAAATATCCTTCCTACATTTACCTTGTCCAGTCATGTTAGAATTTTTTACATTTATATGAGCTACCCCTTCATTTTCCTAAACTGCAATGAACATAGCCCTGACGGATTCCTGCCATTAGTCCTGCCATTCCAGGAATCAGCCTGGTAAACATTCGTTGCACTCTGTCCAGAGCCAGAACATCCTTCTTCAGATAAGGAAACCAAAATTCCAGGTGTGGTCTCACCAAAGCCCTATACAATTTCAGTAAAACATCTCTGCTCCTGTACTTGAATCCTCTCCCTATGAAGGCCAACATATTATTTGTCTCCTTCACTGCCTGCTGTACTGTAAGCTTACTTCAGTGACAGGTGCACAAGGACACTCAGGTCTCATTATACTTCCCTATTCCGCAATCTACAGCCATTCAAACAATAACCTGCTTTCCTGTTCCTGGTACAAAGTGGATAACCTCACATTTATCCACATTACACTTCATCTGCCATGCTTTTGCCCACTCACTCAAATTGTGCAATTCATATTGAAGTACCTCTGCATCCTCCTCCCAGGTCAGCCTTCTAGCCAGCTTTCTATCTTTTGAAAATTTTGAGCTATCACATTTAATTCCCTCACCTAAATCATTAATATGTATTGTGAATAGCTGGGGTCCAAGCATTGATTCCTCCTGTACCTCCTACTAATCAACAACCTACTACTTGGAAAAGGACCCATTTATTCCTACTTTCTGTTTCTTAGCTGTCAGTCAGTTCTCTATCTATATCAGTACTGCAACCCCAGTTCCATGCATATCAATTGTAAATGCTAATCTCTTATGTGTTTGCATTGATTGGCTGAAAGTCGAAGAAGCCGTGTGCACTTTGATATAAATCAAAGTTAATTAGCTTCATCTAATTTAGGTTTATATAAATAACTGAGTGAATCTATTACCTTCCCTACTTTAGACATATTCAACAAGTGAGTCTCACCCGTCAGGGACTCCTGGATGACTGCTTGCATTTGGAGCACTATCTCAGTTTCTGTGGCACCGCTCCATGAACCTCAGTCCAAAGGTGAAAAGTGTCCAAGCTGGGAAAAGTCCCCAATATTAATCATATTCTGAGTGGTTAGCACTGCTGCCTCACAGCGCCTGAGAC